>NC_034601.1:2683280-2688358 GCF_900095145.1 Mus pahari | reverse complement strand
CTGGATAGTCCATCCTTTCATCTTAGCTCTAAATTTTGTCTCTGTACCTATATCCTTTCATGAGTATTTTGATCCTTATTCTAAGGAGGAATGAAGTATCCACCCAGTGGTCATCCTTCTTGGTTTTCTTGTGTTTTGCATAATGTATCTTGGGTATTCTAAGTTTCTGTTCAGCAAAGGTTTTAAGTGACAACACTGTAAGATCTCTCTCTCTCTCTCTCTCTCTCTCTCTCTCTCTCTCTTTCTGTAGGTCTACATATGTGTGCATGTGCATGTGGATCTGAGCACACGTGTCAATGTGGAGGCTGATATGGCTTTCTTCCTCTATCATCCTTCTATTTATCCTTGTTTGCTTGCTTGCTTGTTTTTTGAGACAGGACATCTCACTGAAATCAAAGGTCAGTGATTGGCAAACATGCCTGGCTACTGAGACCCCGGGATCCTCTTGTATGTCTCCCTATCACTGGGATCACAGAAAGTGTCATCATGCCTAGCTTTAGTTTATGTAGCCCCTGGGGATCGTGCTTCTTCAGCAGGCACTTCAGACACTGTACTGTCTCCCCAAACCCCAGAGTATTCTTGTTGGAGTGGCCCAATGCCAGTACCCCTGGTTAGGGAACCCAGGAAATGCAAAAGACCATGTAGGCCAGATGAGGGTAGGATGTTTGGGGCTAAGGCCAGGCTGTGGCAACCAGAGCCTCCAGCATCTTGTGGAAAAGGAGAGGACTGCAACTGAACACTAGACATCTCCAGGTGCTGTGAGCAAAGTGTGGCCATGGCTGTGAGTGGGATGACTGGCTTATTCTTCTTCAGGATACATTATAGCAGGGCACAGCCACTGGCCTCTGATGCAGCTGCTTAAGTTGGTTCCCAATTAAGTAGGTCAAGGACACAGGAGTTAAAGTTTATTTCATTTACCTAACTCTGTAGATGGATGAGCTCTTTCACATTTTCAAGGGCAGCCAGGCATGTTTGAAGACAGAGAATCAAAAGGAGATGGACTCTGATATTTCAGGCAATAAAGTCAAAATTAATAACTGTTT
Organism: Mus pahari; assembly: GCF_900095145.1. Taxonomy (NCBI): domain Eukaryota; kingdom Metazoa; phylum Chordata; class Mammalia; order Rodentia; family Muridae; genus Mus; species Mus pahari. Next base: position 2,687,315 of record NC_034601.1, on the reverse strand, counting down.
AATTACATTTTGCCCCCAAAATGCAACATTATGTCAGCATCATTGACTGTTAAATTTAGGAGTCATAAATACTTTATTATGTTGGAAGATGAGTTGTGAGGTAGGAAAAAAATCTACGTTTCTTCAATGACTGCTGAGAAATAATAGCTAATCACAAATTAAATGAGTTATTAAGTGCTAATTGCCTTCAGCAGAAGGATGTAAAATTCCTCCAGAAACTTTTACTGAAAGTATTTTCAGTTTCATATTAAAACTGGCACCAACTTAGTGTGGTGTATCTCATTTTTTCTTTTCTTCTTAATTGTTCATATATATATGAACAATTTTATATATATATATATATATATATATATATATATATATCATATATATATATACATATATATCATATATATATATATATATTAGAGATTTTATACATGTACCTTCCACATTGATTGCTCTCCCTGCTCCTTCTATTAAAATATTTATTTTGTTTAAAATTATATACAGTGGGGGGGTTGGTGGGGGAGAGCACACTTGAGTTCATGCATTCACAGAGGTCAGAGGTTGGTGATCCCTCTGGAGCTGGAGTTTCAAGGAGTGCTTAGCTGCCAGCTCTGGCCATGGAAAAACAAACTCAACTCTGTTGTAAAAGCCGTATGAGCTCTTATCTGCTGAGCCCCCTCTCTAGGCTCCTTCCTCCCATCTTAACATTAACCCATGATACCCAGGGATTAGATAACCCTTTGCTGAAGGCAGGCTCTGTACCTTACAGGACATGAAGCCATGGTTTGTTCCCACTAGATGTCAGTAGCACCTCTTCGGTGGTGACAAACAGAATTTATCCTTGCTAAATGTCCCCTCTGGAGCAAAAGGGCCTTGGCTGATAATGGACTTGGACAAAAGCCTGTGCTTTTGTATAGGGATGGGGGCAAATCTTGCAGGTATCTGACTTTGTGAAAATATTATCTCCAACCGTAAAGGCCTGTCTCCACTTGGTGTCCCAGGCAAACTCAGCAAACCCAGGCAAGAGTAGCTTTCTCAGGAGGGAAATAGACCCAGAAGTGAGATGCCACCCTCAGCTGACCAACACATGGGCTACACGCTTCTAAGAAAATCATAGGGTGTTTTCATAGGGAAGTTGTAACCACAGTGGAAAGACCAGTGTCTGTCATCTTCGAGGGAATACTGTCTCTGATCATTACTTCCTCATATTCTCTTAGAGAGCTCATTGGTGCTAAAAACAACTCTTCAGGGGAGGAAGGTTGGTTTCTCAGAGTAACACGCAGCAGGACAGACAGAGGATACACCCCTGATACCCCGTCAGCTCTAAAGGGAAAAGTATGTCAACCAAGATCTCCAAGGATAAATGGTGGCCACCCTCTTTAGAGCAAAAGATGACAACTACCATCAGGAGAGCAAAGGGGCAGTACCTGTTACCCTGTTATGGGTCACAGATTCCAAAGTGTAGTAGGACTTTACAAGCCTTTGGAGAACGAGAATCTCTGGGCTTGAAAACCTAGCCAAGGAGTCTTTCTTAGCAAACAGCACATGGGGCCTTGTGGGTCTATATTGGTCTCTGTAGACCTTTCTGGCCAAATCATGTAGATTGTATCAGTCAATTCCCAATCATTGTGACAAAAAAAAAAAAAAAAAAAAACAACCAACAACAAAAACAACAACAACAAAAAACCTTTAAAATGAGTTCAAGAGAGGAACTTTTAGGTTTTATTTTTGTAAGCATGTGTACTTGTGTCACGGCATGTGGTGTGTGGGGGGAGGTCAGAGGACAGCTTGCAGAAGCTGGTTCTATGTGTGTACCATGGGAACTGTTGAACTGGAAATCAGCTCTGCAGCATGGCAGCAAGCACCCTAGCTTCTAAGCCCATCTTGTCTTCCTGGGTTATTTATTTTGACTCATAGATTTAGTGCTTCCTTCCACTGCCCTCTGACACCCCTACACACACACACACACACACACACACACACACACACACACACATGGATGGATGGATGGATGGATGGAGAAGAATCATGGCAGCAGGAGCACACAGGGTTGAAGGAAAGTTTTCTGTTTCCTCACAGAGAGGAACAGAGAGAAACAGGCAAGGAAGGCCAGGCTAAGTCAGAGCCCTAAGGCCCATTCCCTGGGTGATTCACTCATGTGCATCAAATGTACCCTTTCAACTGGGCCCTTCCTGTTTCAGGAACATTTGGACATGCCCTCATATCACAAGTTCACTGAGGCATTTACACAGATCAAGCTGGAGCCTTGGAATCTAGATGTTTCTTAAAAACTCTGTTGTGGACACCTCCAGAGCTAGGCTTTATTAACACTCCATGCTCTTCTTACATGGTTAAGTGCATGATTGAAATTCATCACTGGCAAAGATGAGCCAGTATGTCCACTGAACACTTTGGAAGGCTGACTGAGGGAGAGAGAAGGTTAAAAAAAAAAAAATGCGGTTAAGGGATCACCTATGACATTGAAGCTTTGAGACAGAATCTCGTGTGACCAGGTTGCCTTTGAATATGCTAAGTAGCCTAGGAGGGACCTGAAATTTCTGACCCTCCATTCTCCATCTCTCAAAAGCTTGGGTTACAGGTGTGCACCATCATTGCCCGATTTTTATGGTGCTGGTGACTGAAGCCAAGGAATCAAGAATGCTCGTTCAGTATTCTACCAATTGAGCCACATCCCCAGGCCCGTGGATGGCAATTTCTAACAAGGTCATTTTTGATATGGTTCATCTAAAGCAAATACAGTGTCTGACTAACTTCTGCAGGAGTTTTGGTTTGGGGGAAGGAAAACAAAAACATTCCCTATGAGATGCTCATGAAAACTGGAGTGGTGCGCCTTTGTCTGACTGCTGGATTCCCTCAAATCAAAGCTTGCCCGAGCTGAACACTGGCTTGGGGGACACAAATCTGTGTCGTATTGTCAACCTAGAAATGCCATAGCCAGGTGCATCCTTGGCATAGCCCCAGCCTACTGAAGTCCAGCAGAGCCTCATCTGTAGAGAGGGGCCAGAGATGACATCTAGGTGTGATCTAGGTCAGTTCTCAGGATAGATCTTTCAGAAGAACTGGGTCCAAAGCAGCCCCTCTCTTCAGTGACATATCCACCCTCTGTGACATCTCTGATTTCACAACGTGGAGGAAACATGCTCCTACACCCTTATTTGTATGCATGAGCAGACCCCTGTGGGACTGTGACTTAGGGAGTTCTTGATCTGCCACGGTGTTTATTAGTGCGGCTTTGCATATCAGTTTGCCTAATGATTCACTGGCCACATAATTAGAAAGTAGTGGTTCTCTCCAGGGAATTGGTATGCTGGCGTTAAGAGTCCAAAGTGCTTGGAAGTCACTATGGGAAAACTCATGTGAATCAAACATAGTGATGGAAAATTTCAAAAGAGCATGGTTGCTTAAAATGTGGGCATATATCAATCTGTGTGGAATGTTCACTGAGCCTTCACAGAGGATCAGGGACATAGTTGCATGGGTACAGCCCCAAATTCATTGCATGTTGACCTGAGTTTGTGTCTCAGTACCCACATAAAAGCAGGAAATGGGGGTATGTCCCAACTCTGCTGCATTGGAAAGGCAGAAAAAGGTCAATTCTTAGGGCTTGCTGGTTAGCTAGTCCGGCCTATACAGGCAGGTCCAGGTTCCCTGAGATATTGTGCCTCAACAAAATAAGCCAGAGATGGATCAAGCAAGACAGCCTCTGACCTCTGTCCTTACATAGGCAGATGCTCACAGCCAAGTCCACGGCCTCACTTCTCACTTTTTACTTTCCCGTTTCTCTCCTCCTCTCTTTCTTGGATTTTCCTTTTCTCTTAATTTCTTTCTCATCTCCCTCCATCCCTGTTCCTCTTCTTCTTGTCTCTGCTTCTCCTCTCTTCTCTTTTCTCTTTCCCTCATTCTATCTCTTCCTCCTCTCCCCCTCTCTCAAACACACACACACACACACACACACACACACACACACACACACACACACACACACAGGCCCGGAGATGGCCTCAGGTGTTTATACTCACTTCACAG
>NC_034601.1:2650859-2683272 GCF_900095145.1 Mus pahari | reverse complement strand
AACACACACACACACACACACACACACACACACACACACACACACACACATTCACACTCACATACATGCTAACCATGCCATCTGATGTCTACTGTGAGTTAAAAAATCTGGCAGCTTCTTGTTTTGTCTATTTCCAGAGCTATTTCTAAAGACTTTTGATAATAACTACCAGTGCTAGGCTTTGTTATATAAGGAGAATTCCAATACAGAGCTCTTAACAGAGTAATCCCATTTGGGGGCACATGATTCCGAGGAACACAGCCTTGCCCATGCTGTGTCCCCTTGGACAGATGGCTTATCTCTCCATGGCCTACCCCACTTCTTTATATTATCATGGTCCTCCCTCAACTATACCTCACTTACTATAATTTAAGGTACCTGTGGCCAGTGATGATTATAAAATATTATTAATATTCATCCTGTGCCTTTTGAGAGAAAAAATACTACTACTATGAATAATAATAATAATAATAATAATAATAATAATAATAAGAAGAAGAAGAAGAAGAAGAACAGCTGAAATTTGGTTTTCAACAGCCACACTGAGGTATTTCACAACCATTAGTAAGTTCAGCTCCAAGCGATCCACACCCTCTCTAGATTATTAAAGTACCTGCACACCTACGGCAGGTACACACTCATATACATACATACACGTACATGCATTTGCATTGAGATATGAACATACAATTAAATAGAAGAAGAAATCTTTAAAATAAGTATATATGTTTGTGAAAAAAAACGTAAGTATTAGACCTCGGTATTGGCCAAAGCTACGTTACTGGTCATGATTTCAGGGATGCAATGGAGGTATTAGAGCTTACCCATCCTGCATAGAACTAGAGTATTGAAAATAGCAAATATCTATAGTTCCATTGTCCCTAATTTGTTTCCCATGCCTTATGAGCATGGGATAAAACAATATGAAGGCAGAGACAGTAATGTGTCTTAGTTCTTTCCAGAAAACTTGAAAACTTGGTATAAGCACACACACACACACACACACACACACAGAGAGAGAGAGAGAGAGAGAGAGAGAGAGAGAGAGAGAGAGAGAGAGAGAGACCTTCCCAACTTATATGAGATAATTCTCTTTAATATTGCCTTCCCCAACACCTGGAAAATTCTTTTAAATTTGTCTCTTTTGCACTGATAAAGTACTCTCTTCTATGAGTGGAATTCAGTTATTGCCTCTTTCCACAAAAAGTAGAATAACCCCCCCCACCACCACCAGTTGTTATTTTCTCCTGGGTTCAATCCTAATAGAATGCAGAGAGCCAAGTCCGAACCTTGCCAGGTGAGTAAAGCCACCCATCTCCAAGCATGGTAATCTGACTTCCATCACCACTAAGTGGTGGAAGGAAAGAGCTGGCTTCTACAAGTTGTCCTCTGGCCTCCATCTATGTCTAGTGGCACACAAATGTCCCCACGCGTATCCATGTAAACATATATATGTTCATTCATAAGTATCATTAAAAATAACATTCTAGACTATCCATAACACAGCATCAAAAACTACCTCATTCCAACACCCTCAAGTGTCTAAGACCCTAAGGAAATGTATGACTGAGAGAACATTTGAATCTAAAGAAAACAGAAATACTGCATGCCAAAGACCACACACATGCTTCATGAATGAAGCACGTAATTGCTTTTAGACACCCGGCTGTAATTATGTTCATCAGAGCTATGATATAACATGCAGAAATTGACTCACAGACAGAAACATAGGCTGTGTCTTTCTCAAAGGTTGATCTTAAACACTATGTTGAGACCTGGCCTGTCACCGTAGGAAGAAGCACAGCCCTCCCACTATAAGTGCCAAAGTGACCATATGCTGGCATTCCCAGGTGTCAGCTCTTCAAAGAAGAGTCTGACAGAAAACTCTCACTTCAACCAACCACTACAACCCATCCTGTCCAGCAGATGAACACCTCCCTCCATAACACCTCACGGCACCCACACTTCTAGTACAAAATCGCAAGGTAAGATAGCAATGTAAGAGCACATCATATGAGCAAGCGCTGGAGCGATGGTAACAGCTGGCATGAGCCCTGGGCATGATCATGATAAGTGGAGTCTCAGCCTTCTTCGAGAACTGATGGCAGCTGCGCTACACAAATGGGGAAACAGAGGCTTGGATAAGTGACGTTCCTAAGATCCTACAGATAGCATGAACCAGGAAGCCATGGGAAATAGAAGGTCACATCTATTCTAGGCTATAGCCCAAGTGTCCACCAGCTTGAGTATACCTGCCAAAGAAGCAGAATTCTCTCAAGGAGAGAAGTGTTGCAGAGTCAAAAAATCACGCTGTGAACAGACAAGGAAGGTGTCTTTTAGAACTAAGCCTAGCAGAGCAATCTGGTGCATTCACCAGATGAAGAAAGAAGTATATGCCACTGTGTCCCCAAATGCACCCATTACATCCATGCCAAAAAAAAAAAAAGAAAGAAAAAAAAGGCAGGAAGAAAAGATGGTTGTTGGTGTGTCTCTGAGATACCAGTGGGTGTCACTGCCTCCTCACAGAGCTCTGAGGGCTCATGCAGGAGGCTGCGCTGCCTCAGACACCCTACTTGCTCATCACAGAGCCCTAAACCTGGAGTCTTCTGCACCAAGTGACCCTTTCTAAGACTTCTCACCCTGGAGTCTCAAAGAGCAGATGACAGAGATGTTCTCTGAGACATCCCCCTCAGCAGTGTGTCCCTAGAAAGCTGAGATGGATCGGAGGTAGAGGAATGGTGGGGATCTGGACTCCGGGTGCCTGAGAGAAAGGCTAATGCTTTTCCGGGTGACCTCCGTGAGTGGAAGACAAGCAGGGTAGCAGAGTACCCTTAGAGGGACTCCTCAGACTTGACAAAGAGGCATGCTGGCCGCAGAAGACAGCCCTCCCTGTCTCCTGCTCCCCCAAAGTGGGGAGTAAATTCTTCCAGTTCCGCGCACAGATGGGTGATGGGGGGCACCTCAGGTCGCAGGACTCCCCAGCGTTTGGAGAATTGCTGGGGCTGGGGGGGGAAAACATGGGTAAAGGTTCTCTACAGGATCTAATGGGGTTTGCGCATAGCATTGGCTAGAGAGATCTTCAAGGTCTGAGCTCTGGGCAAAGGGGATTAACAAGACACCTGAAATGCTTGTCCGTCTATGTCGAGCATGATTATAGGGCTTGCCTCTGCTGCCGTTAGATTGGAGTTTAAGGTCACCCATGGAAATTGTTTGCTATGCAGATAAAGGTTAGAGGATACAAAAGGCATAAATCAGACTGAATGAACATCCATGGAAGCAAAAGTGGGACACCATGAATGACCACAGACAAGCTTAGGGAAGTTAGGCTTCAGTTTGTAGTCATGTGTGCAGGTTTGATCTTATGGCACACCAAAAGCCACTTTGTGTGTGTGAAGATGCCACAGCAAAATGCATTCTTTTCTTTTTGTAGGCTCACTTTTGAAAAATTGGCAAAGTAAAGAAAAGAAAACTGCTTTCAACCACTGCCATTTTAAAAATAGCACATACTCATTAAAGAATAGGTGCAAAATTCATAATTAGATCTTGGATGACTGGTAGGGCTCTACTGGCTTTTTCAGTGTCTCCTACAGTGCTGGAAACAGATTAATTAAAAATGCATCATGAAAGTAAGCAAGTATTCACATACATGATATACACCCATTTTATTCACAAAAATAATCTAAACACCATATATATAAAAGTACCTATCTATGCAAATTATACACTCCTCATACACACATGCAAACACACACACACACACACACACACACACACACACACACACACAAGTAATATCTTCTGTACTCTTTTTTTTTTTTTAAGGCAAGAACTGAGTTGCCTAGACTGGCCTTGAACTTAATCTGTAGCTCAGGCTAGGCTTTCAACTGCTATCCTCCTGCTTCAGCCACTGAAGGGGCTGCAGTCGCAGGCATGTGCCACTATCACTGACATCACAATTGCATCACTGTGGAAGGTGACTGCCACATCATTTTAAGATGTTTCATGGACCTTGGGGCTAGAGCAATGACTAGTGGTGAAAGATGTTTGGAGCTCTTCCTGAGGACCTGAGTTGAGTTCCCAGTGCCTGTGTCAGATTGTGCACAGCTACCTGTAACTCCAGCTCTAGAAGATCCAACGCCCTCTCCTGGCCTGTTTGGGTACTACACACATAAGCCCAGGTATGCACACAGACATATCTACACACATAAACCTATTAAATGAACATTTAAATATATGACAGACCTTCCCACACTAACAAGTACCCCGGGACGCTTTCCATGTATAGAGAGCACACTCTGTGTGATTTCCTTCATATTAAATAGAGCTTTGTTCTTATGCCTAGAGTGACTGCTGGAAACAGTACGCAAGGCTGCCACTGAGCTGCCCATCTATGCAAATCCTAATGATGTGAGTGGTCATGATGATTGCAGTAGAATGAATAGAATACTGTGGAGAGTGATAAGTGAGAAAAGACAAGCTGCCATCAGTGTGACCATCTACCATGCTCCATACACAATTTTTGTCATAAAGTCATAACAGGAAGAATAATTGTATGTCCTCAGCGGTTCTAGTGCTCTGGCAATCCATCCAGCCCTCTTCTTTTTGTGTAACAGCTATTTCCTGACCAGTCACTCTCCCCTATTCAATTGATATAAGGAAGTGTACCAGTAAGAGACTCTTGGGAACTCTCCATATTGAGTAGGTTAAGGATGAGGCTCCCCAGAGAATAACTACCCAAGGTTTGTCAGGTCCCCTTTCCAAATCCCTGTGTTCTAGTAAGATTTCTGTTGCTAGAAACGCAATCCCCAGTCAAAAGCAGAGAGGGGATGGAAGGGCCCACCTGCCTCACACTTCTAGGATGCAGTACACCGGGGAAGTCCAGGTAGGGACCATGGAGGAACAGCTTGTGGGCTCACACCCAGGCCTATTCTTAGCTAAATTTCTTAAACATTCCAGGACTACCTTCCCAGAAAATGGTGTTACTCAGACCAACATCCATTAATAATCAAGACAACACTTCCAGACATGCTCACAGGACAATCTTATTTGGGCAGTCCCCCAACTGAAACTCCCTTCTCAGGTGGCTTTGGGGTGTGTCAAGTTGACAGTTAAAGCTTAGTCGGAAACCACTCCAGTGATTTGCACATTCCTTCTCTTACATCTGAAGGGAAAGACTCAGTAAAAGAAAGAACACATTTACAACATTACTCAGTACAGAAACCCCTGTGAGATCAAGGTCACCTCACTGAAGTTCTTGAAAACCATGGTGCTCAGAGTTGTCCCCAGTCGCCAGTGTGGCATTTCCGGTAGTCGCACCTACTGTCCTCTCCAGTGTTTGGTTCCCCTTGGAAGAACTGCTCATATCATTAAGGGGAAGAGACTCTGACAATTTCCAAAGAAGCCTTTGGGGAATAGACCCCTTTTGTTTGTAGTTATCAAAACAAATTACGCGCTACATGCCTGAAAGGATGTTGACTTCAAGATGTCTTCCCTGGGGACCCTCAAAGTCGCAAATGTGAATTCTAAACCTTTGTCTTATAAAGGCCAATCTGAAATGTGCACTGATCTGAATAGGGCTTGCTCCTTAGTGATCAGGGAGGACTCTATATTTGGAACACAATAACACCATTTAAAAAGCAGGGCTCTCTGGGTCCCTGATTAATGAACTGGAGCGCATCTTTACAATCCAGGGCCCTGCAGCTTGGAGTCAAAGCCATGCACAATACTTCCTTCTCCCCACCCCACCCCTCCCAGACCTAGCTGCGAAGGATGGTATTTCAAAGTCAATCCAGTCTATAGAAGTAAAATAGTTATAATAATTGAGGAAAAATATTAGTGATTTCCATGCTTAAACAAATGGCACATGGCACATAAATTGCACCATCTGCTATGACTTTCCCCGAGTAGGAAGCTGGCAAATATTGTATAATCATCTACATATGACAGATAATTTCCAGCCAAGTCTAAATAAAAAAGTGCTTTGTCTTCAGGCATCAATTTAAAAAGCCAGAGACATAAAGTAAACAATCAAATGTTATCTCACTGTTTACTTTCCCCATGAAACACACACAAAACTGGTTTATGGACATGTATATATTATTATACATAGATAAAGACTTGATGATATTTTTTAAATTTTTATTTCTGTGTGTGTGGGAACACACTTGTAAATGGATATGCTTGTGGGTGCCCTCACCAACCAGAAGAGGATGTCAGGTCCTCTGGAGCTAGAGCTGCAAGTGGTTGTGAGCTGACCAATGTGTATGTTGGGAAGCAACTTGGGGACTCTGGAAGAGGAGAAAGTACTGTAAACCGATGAGCCGTGCCTCTAGCTCCAGACATAGAGTACTACATTTATGCTTAAGAAGCACATATGAGCACAAGCTGAGTCTATCACGCTTTAGTTTCTTCCTCCATTTTCTCCTTCTCTCCTTCTCCTTCTCCTTCTCCTTCTCCTTCTGCTCCTCCTCCTCTTACTCCTCCTCTTTCTCCTCCTCCTCCTCCTCCTCCTCCTTCTTCTTCTTCTTCTTCTTCTTCTTCTTCTTCTTCTTCTTTCTCCTTTTGAAAACTCAATTCAATTCATTCATTTGTCTGCATGTCAGGAAGAGGATTACACGAGGTAGAGAAAGGTGCCCTTGAACTCATGATCTCCTGCTTGCCCCCCATGAATGCAAAGATTACATAGCTACCCACCCACACTCGTTATAAATATCTGGACTGTGTACAGTAACACGCTATTTAATGTACTTTTTTGTTTACACTTACTTGTTTACTTGTGGTTGGGGAGGCCATATTCCAGCATGTATGTAGAGGTCAGAGAACACTTGTGAGGGTCAATTCCACTCAGGTCATCAACACTGGTGGCAAGGACCATTATTTACTGAACCTTCTTACCGATGCGCCACTGAACTTATTTTTTAACCTGTTCTCAGAAAGGCTTTCTGTGCAATTCTTGTTGGCTCACGGTACTATGAGAATTAAAGCAATAAAAATATTCAATATTAGGGAATAAATGTATGTTTTGGTGGAGGAGGTGTGAGGCACCATGAGGATAATTTGCACAAACTGAAAAAAATAAATCCTCTGTCAATGAAATCGTGTCCTCGCAGAACTCTTGAAGTTTCCTAATATATAACAGAATTAGTGTAGTCAGATTTCATTTAAGCACAAGGCTTGGCCGTCCATTACTTAAACAGCACTGTCAGTCATGAAAGAATACTTCAAGCACATGACAACACAATTCTCCCCACACTGAAGGTCGCCCTCTAAATCAGAAGAGAACGTAAGGGCTTCCTAAGGACTCCTTCTCAAACAAATTACTGGCTGGCTGCACCAAAATGAATTGTATTATTGAGGACAAGTGAATTGTTCAGTACTTATAGCAAACACATTAGAGGATTAAAATTGATTGAAGGAGATTGGATTTGAAAAGATATAAATAGGGAAGACATGAAAAATCTGCTCAAAGTGAACTTATCAAAACAGCAGTGGAATTCAGGCATCGGCCAGTTGCTTCTGGAAGCCTCTCTTGTCTCTAGAGAGCAAAATGGAAAGGCTGCAGGATGGTGGCGTTATGTGATAATACACTATGGATGCAAGATAAGTGCTCACAAAAGGCACACACTAACGTAGAAAGACTACATCATAGTAGTATTACTGTGAGGATGGACTGTAGATGGGAGATGGAATGTACAAGCTAACAAAGACAAACAAGCCATGGAACCACAATGGCCAACGTCCCATCTTTCTGTGTGTCCACCACTTGATGTGACTTCAAAAGAAGTTTCAAGTAATGGTAAAGGGAATGTATATCCAGGGGTTTTCTGCCTTTTTCTGATTATCTGCTGGAATTTCACCTTTCTTCAGTGTGGATTGGCTATGGGGTGATCATCATACAATGATTGACAATCCTTTGTACATAACCCGTGTTTAACATTCTTCTGTTAGCTTGTCATAAGCACATAAGCACAGGTACTAGATCCTAGCAGCAACCCAATGTGGCATGTACTACCAGTAACACAAAACTTCCCTTGTCTCCAGCTCACAAAGACATCAAGAGACTTAGAATTCAAATCTCAAGCTGCCCAGCTGAGGCAAGAGCTCATTTGAAAAATGCTTGTTTTACCAGAAACTGAATAAGAGTTCAATCCCCAGAACCCATGTAAGAAAAGCTAGATGTGGCAGAGTGTATTTGTAATACCAGCCGTGAGGAGGTAGGTACAGGTGGGTCACTGGGGCTTGCTGGCCACCCAGCCTCACCTATTTGGCCAGATTAAGGCTCATGAGCTACTACTATGCCTCAAACATCAAGATGGCTAGTGAGTAATGAATAATGAGGTCATCTTCTGGTAGTCTTTCTACCCACATGTGTATGAGAGCACATGCACACTTGGGCTAGATAGATCCAAGAACATCTATTCTGAAATATTAATGTATCTGCTATTTGTAATCATATAATAAAACAACTTTCCTTACAACTGGCTCAGAGAATAGAAGAGGGGATCAGAAAATGGCTAGGGTATTATCTTACTGCTACATTCCGAAAAACCTGAACCAAATACACAGCAGGCAGCTCTCAAATACAGCCACATGAACTCCGCTCTAGTACCCATTTGTTGTTTGTTGGTTCCTCCATAGTATCCCATAACTGGCCCATGTGGATGATGAAATATGAGATCTGTGATATATGTAGCTTAGGTGTAAGCTTAGCTTATAAAATATTTATAAGAGTTACATGTAAATTAAAAATCACCGTGGCTTCCATCTTTGAGACTCTCTTGCACACCCTCTCTTTCCCTCCTCCTTTTATCTCCCCCCCCTTTCTACCCCCTACCCTGTTTCCATCCATCTCTTCCCGTTCCTTCCTCTTATAGCTTGTTTTGGGGAAAGCCATCTGCCACATTTCCAGGGCACTCTAGAAGCCTGCAGAGATGCCCTGTGGTGAAGAACTGAGGTCTGCCAGCAGATACATGAGAGAGCTGGAAGATGATGCTACAGGTTTTTATTTCCTACTACCCTAGTTGACAGCAAAATAACCATTACTTCACAGGATCCCAAACTAAAGACACCCACGACCTTCAGAACCCCATGAGAATCGAAATATGTGTCATTTCAAAGTGCTAACTTACCGAATAGTTTGTTACACAGCACTAGGTAGCAAATACATGCTGCTCCCTATAAAGTGGATCTATTAAAGACTTTCTAGACATGTTCAGTGTATTAAGACTGTAACATGTTATCGTCTCCTTCACAGTTCCCATGCAAAACTGGGGCAATCAAGTTACATCATAATGTTTTAAGTAAACTTATGATTTTGGGTTGGGCTTCATCAATGGTTATCTCAGGCTGTGCGAAGCTCACAGGATGCTGGTAGGACATGGCTGTTAGCAAATGAGGTTTGTTCATCAATTCTCTGATGTTAATCTATTGCTTTAGACAAGCGAGTAGGATGCTGCATTTGAACTCCCTCCTGAGACTGACTGCAGAATGCAAACTGTATCAAACACTGAATATGCTCAAACATCTCTGCGTATCAGGCACTGTGAGAGAGCTGGCATGCGGCGCTGAGAACAAGCCACCCCCCCCTTCTTTGTGTTGTCAGTGATGTAGGCTGACATCAAATAAGAAGACACACGAAGAAAAGAATAAATAGTAACGTCTATAAAAGCAACAGGAAGCAGAGAGAATGGACAAGCATGTCTTTGGCTACAACACTCACCCAAGCCCACCCTAAGGAGGAGAACATTTAGGAAAAGTCTGGAATGGCCAGGCTGGCTAGCTATCAAATGGTCTGGGCCAGGAAAGACAATTCAAACTTCAGCTACAGACGCCTCAGTTTTCCCTAATCTCTAAATTTGGAACAGTGGTTACTTACACCACAATACAGAAAACTGAAACAAGAGTCTACACATGAATGACATCTTAAGTGTAGAAGCAATTAACTACTTATCAGTCCACACTTAAATCAACAGAACTGCTGGGGGTGAAGGAGCACCTGTCTATAATCACTGCACTCAGGAGATGAAGGCAAAGGAGTTGCAAGATGGAAGCCAGAATGGGCCATACAGTAAGCGCCTGACCAAGGGAAATCAACACATATTAACAATCGCAATCAACAGATAAGCAGGACTACTTTGGTATGGCTTTTAAGCCACTAAGCCTCGGGCATCCTTCTCCCCACCCTCAAGGCAACAGCAAGGATATTTGCACAGCCTCCAGACTTAATAGAGTATCAGTCTCGGGGGAAACTAACTCAGTTACAGAGAGCCTGACCATTAATTTCAATGATTTGACTGTGTAATATAATGTTTCAATCCTGGAACACAATTTAAACTGGGACAGGTAGTCATTATTTAACTCAGAGTCTGAAAATTCATCTCCAACATGTCAAATTTTTTTGTAGTCTCTATTCAAAGACTTGCCAAAAAAGATATGGGGTGAATATTTCAAAGTCCATGGAATTCAGTACCTCAATATCAAATAGTGCCTGGGTTGTTACTGAAGATAAAAATGGTGATAGGAGATTTTATTAAAACAGTAAGCAAAGCAAAAGGATGCTTGTCAAACACAGACCTCATCTCCCATACAAATGAGGGTGCCAAGAACAGGAGACAGAAAATGGGAAGGGATACTGACTTTGGTGACAGACATGGGAAGACTGGGTGAAGGGTCAAAGGGATACATGAAAGTCACCAAAGATAACAGTAACAAAACAGAAAGTTATTAAGTTGGAAAATGAATGCTTAAGCCGGTCTCTGGCTGGGACTTGAGAGATGGCTCTGCAATTATGAACACAGGCTGATCTTATGGAAGATTGAAGTTCAGTTCCCAATATATACATGATGGCTCACAACTGCCTGAGACTCCAGGTCCAGGGCATCTGATGCTACCGTCTGACCAGGCACACACATGCTGCTCATGATATTTGCATACGCGCGCGCACACACACACACACACACACACACACACACACACACACACATAGACAAAGAAACACAATTTTTTAAAGCCTGAGTTTAAAAAAAAAAACAAAACACAAATGTCATTGCGTAATCACCAGTGAAGTAACTGAAAGGGTGGTTTAATATTTCCATTGAGAGATGAATAAAGACAGAATTTAAGGAAATGTCAAATTTAGTAGCTGCCAGTATATCTATCTATAAATATGTCTCACCACAAGAATCCTGATAATCACCAAGTTCTGAGTGAAAACAGTACTGTGTATTAATCTTTGGCGTATTCTTTTATCTGTGTGTATTTGTGTGTTCATGTATATGCAGACTCCACAGATCAACCTTTGGAAAGGTACCTACCACTTTTGAGACAGAATCCCACCTCGGCCCAGGCCTTCACAACTAAGCTGGACTGTCTGGATTATGAGCCTCAGGGACGCTCTCCTCTCTGCCTCCCAAATGTTGGGATTGAAGGCCACATGGCTTTGTCTGGCATTTTGACATGGATTCTCAGGATAGTACTTAGGTCCTCCTTGCACTTGAAATGCAAGTATTTTACTGGCTTTTTTTACATCCCTTTGGCCCCATATATACAGGCATTCTTTTTTGTTTGGATTGGTTTGGTTTTTGAAGATTTTAATTCTCTGTATACTTGTTTGCCTTCATTTGTGTGTGTGTGTGTGTATATATATATATATATATATATATATATATACACACACACACACATATATATATTTGTGTGTGTGTGTGTGTGTGTGTGTGTACATGCTTGCAATACCTGCAGAGGCAAGAAGGAGGCATTATCTCCCTTGGAATTAGAGTTGTGGATAGTTGCGAGCTGCCCTGTGGGGGCTGAGAACTGCATCCGGGCTCTTTGCAGAAGCAGCAAGTGCTCTTAGAAGTATGTGAACTCCTGGATGTGGTTGGGTGTGGCTATTTCCTGGTGCCTCGGGCTAGGTCTGTGACTCTTTTCCTCCTGGTGGTAGATCAGATCAGACATGATGTCACCAAAAGCTTCAATTTCTCCCCGATAACACACTGCAAAACTGTGCCTCACAGCCTGCTGGATGTTAGCCACAGCTGAGAGTCTTGTTTTAGCAGACATAATGTAAATAGAAGTGACACGTGTCACTTTGACATAGAGGTTTGAAAAGGCCTTTGTTCTTTCTCTGGCCCAGTAATTATCTAATCTTGGAGTTGGAGCCAGGAACCCTGAATGAGGAAGAAACAGTGTAATACTCTGGGCCAGCTTATAATAGGCAGAGAGAGTTTAGGGGGAAAAAAAGCCTTAAGCCCCAGAATACTTATTCTTTTAGTACAGTATGACATGCCTTAATGCCTTATGCTAACTGGTTGTCTATTGGGATCTTAACCCTTCTAATTTCCACAAGGTAGAGCACAGAGCCAAACATTAGGGAGCTATTTGATTTGGAGGACCCTGGCTATGATCTGCAATGAGTGGTTTAAAAAGTGAGAAGTATTCTGTTATCACTGATGTATGCTGAAAATGATTTCTAAAATTCATTTAAAATACTTAATTCATGAATGAAGACTGAGTATCTTCAAGATTCACAAGGCTGCAGTCTCTGCGTGAGGCTCACCCCAAGTGAATGTAGACATCTAACAGCACCATGTTACACTAGAGAGTCTCTGAAGTGCTCTCATTACCGACAATTGAAATCTCCTGAGCAACCTGACCATTGTACTTCATTTCCTACTCTAACACCGGGCAGCCACTGTTTGTCATGTGTGTCTATGATTTTACCTTTACTTTACTTTACAGTGAATATGTGTGTGATCATGTGTGGTGGGGAAACAGGTCAGTGCATATGTGTGGAGACCAGAAGTCAATCCTCAGGTATAGTCCTTGTCTCAGTCAGGATTTCTATTCCTGCACAAACATCATGACCAAGAAGCAGGCTGGGGAGAAAAGGGTTTATTCGGCTTACACTTCCATACTGCTGTTCATCACCAAGGAAGTCAGGACTGGAACTCAAGCAGGAGCTGATGCAGAGGCCATGGAGAGATGTTCCTTACTGGCTTCCTTCCACTCTTATAGAACCCAAGACTACCAGCCCAGAGATAGCACCACCCACAAGGGGACCTCCCACCTTGATCACTAATTGAGAAAATGCCTTACAGCTGGATCTCGTGGAGGCATGTCCCCAACTGAAGCTCCTTTCTCTGTGATAACTCCAGCTGTGTCAAGTTGACTCAAAACTAACCAGTACAGTCCTTCTGTTTATTTTGTGACAATGTCTTTCACAGAGACCAGAAATTTGCCAGTGAAGCTGGCCTGCCAGGAAACACAAGGGATCCATTTCCATCTAAGTCCCCAGTGATAGGACTACAACCATATTCCACCATGCCCAGCTTCCTCCAGTGGGTTCTAGAAATCCAACTCAGGTCCTCATACTTACATGAGAAGTACTTCTCCAACTGAAGTCTGCCCACAGTCTTTACTACAACTTCATATTGCACACATACAGGAGGCAGACCTTCCAGCTTTTGACTTGCTGTGTTAGGATTTTTCAAGCAGCATAGAGTCCTCTCTGTTCATTCACATTGTGACAAATAGCATATTCTTTTACGAGTAAATATGGTTCTGCTGTAGTCCCTGTGATAAGCCCCACTACATACATATCTCAACCTCTTGAAATACAATATACTTAACATGTACAGTTATGAGTATTTGGGAAAAAAAACATTCTGGACTCTTGGAGTTCCAGTGCCCCAAGGCAAGATAAGGAAGTTATCCATGGTCTTTACCATCACCCAGCCTACAGTCTTCTGAAGACAAAAGATGTTGTGAAATGTTAGCATGATGAACAATGGATGCTATGAGACCCCAAAAGAGACTTTAAGTTTGTGGTTGATAGAGACAAAGTGAGAACTAGAGATAGCTTTGTTGGGAGAAGTTGAAATAAAGCAGAAGAGGGGACTGTTTCCCGCAGGATGTGTAAATGGTTGCAGGCAAGAAGGAGCATGGCGCTGACTGCAAACACAGGAGAGCGATGCTGAGACACAGGAGAGCAGTAGACTAGGAAGGACTCTGAGGCGGGAATGGAGAGTACACTGGAAATCAGGTACATGTAGGACATGGTCGGAATAAAAATATAGCACCACAGGTCGTAAGCTAACATACATTCCTCTTTTACTTTCCCTTATTTGCATGTATGTGGGTAGGGGTATGTATGTCATGGTCCATGTGTGCAGGTCAGAGGTCAACCTCTGGGAGTTGCTTCTATTCTTCCACCATGTGGGTTCTGGGGATCAAATCTGGGTTGCAGGCTTGGAGGCCAGCACATTGCATGCCTTAGGAATTGTCACTGAAAAGCATGTAAGCTGTACTTAGAGGGCAGTAAAAGACAGATAGAAGGAAGACAGAATATAGAGACAAGTACCAGGATAACTAAAGACTGAGACGTTGAGGTGAATGTCTACATTCATCTATGACACACTGGCCACAGAGTCCTGTTATGACAGAGAGCAGACTCAAGGCTGTGAATCAACTTTAGAGACACCAGTGAAGACGTGAGGCTTGTTCTATTATGTGGCATATGAGCTAACAGAACATTGCATTGTTACTCCTGCACAGCACTGCATGCTGCTTGTGAACCATTCATGGTAGAAGACATAACTAACTTTTTACCTTGTGCTAACACCCATTAAATCTCTTTAACACATATCTGACCAAATATATATGGGACCTGGCCATGTTGGCATATTAGATCAAGTCCAACATAAGAGTAGTGACAATATCTAGCACTGCATGCATCAACATATGCACAGTCAGCATTCTACCCTCCCATCGTAGCTCACTCTCTAAGAAGAGGTATTTATTGTGACTTCCATTATGCAACTTCAACGTGTAGTATACATTTTAACGTATAGTGTAAGGTATATGGAGATAGTAGACTATCTCAAAACAACACATAGCACTTAAATGTAGTCAACACCTTTTAACAAGTGTTTTGTGACAGGATCTCTTATAGCCTAGGCAGGCTTCAAGTTCACTATGTATCTGAGGGTAACCTTGAACTCCTGATCCTCTTGCTTCCAAGTCTCATGTGCTAGAAGTTGCATGTACATACAAACATAAACATGCTCACACACACGCACACACACACATACATGAACTGTTGAACCTTATTAATGGTGTGTGACTCCCAGGTGAGGTGAAGGGATCTTCCTCCATGGCTCTCACTGTATGTCTCTCAGCTGACAGGAAAAATCAAAGCTGTGCAAGGACAGCAACAAGATCCATAGTCACTTATAAAGGCTACACATGTAACAGCGCTACAACTAGGAAGAAAAAGAAAGCAACTTGTGAAGATGAGGAACTTCAAGGAGTTTGAAAAGTCTCATTAACTGACGTTTGCATTGGTTAAAAGGAAGGCAGTCCACATTCAACACTGCTCTCTCACATGCGCACTTAAAAGCATTGATCAGAGCATGCATGGTGGTCAGAAATGGTCACAATTCCAATTCCAACTACATTAGAGGAACATCCCAGCATACATGTTTGCTGCCTGGTCCTTCCATTTACTTGTTTGAACAGGGTGTCACATATCACAACTTGACCTTGAACTTAGAATGGTCTAGAATGACCTTTAACTTGCAGGGCACCAGCCTGAGTGCTGTGATTATAGGTAAGCACCACCATGCTCAGTTCATATGGAGTTGAGACTTAATACCAGAGACTCATGCTTGCTAGAAAAGCGCTCCACCAATGGAACTACCTTTCCAGGGTTTTCTCCACCCACTTTTAAATAAGAAACTCAGAAGCCTGGCTTATCTTAACCCTGCTATTTCTGGTATAACAGTATAGCTGGAATTCTGGAATTTCCATTATCATGGACAATAAATAGTTTATTATGTTCATTAAACATTCAATATGAGCTCTGAAAATCAGTGAATGATATATGGGCAACATATTATTCAAGAGAGCTTTATCAAGTGGGAACAAATGCTACCTCTATTTTACAGATATGGCAAATGGAATGTGTATGTGTGTGTTTGTGTGTGTTTGTGTGTGTGTGTGTGTGTGTGTGCATCTGTGCACATGATTGTATTCATGCACTCCTGTGTTTCCAGGTGTGTGGATGCCAAAGGTCAGCTTTGGATAACATTCCACAGGTACTATTCACCTTGATTTTGACCCAGGTTCTCTTACAGGGATCTGGAGCTTACAAATTAATTAAGATCAGCTATCTCTTTCTCCTCAACACTGAAATTCCAAACCCCTATCACCATAACTAGCTTTCCTATGTGAGTTCTGGAGGTTGGTACTCGGGTCTTGCGTTTTCATGGCAAGCATATCAATGACTAAGTCATCTCCTCAGCCCACATCAATTGAGTCTTAAGGCAGTTAATGTATTTGATCAACTTCAGGGCACAAACTTGCCAGAGTCATTTCACTACAGGATTACAAGCTCTTATGGCTGTTCGCTATCCATCTAGCTCTCTACTCCTGTGACCAACAATGGCTCAAAGTCACTTACAAAAATTAAGAAAACTCCATGCATCCCAGCCTGGAAATGACCTCACCATCATTTCTGCCTTCATTCCTCCTTCTATGACTTACTGAGATAGCTGATGAGAATATGGTTATTGTCTGTATGAGGTACCCAGGCTGAAGTAATGCATACTCTAGGGCCATGAGATCAGGAAGTAGAAACCCAGCCCTATTACACATTCAGAAATTGATACAAGAGTCAGGTTACAAAGGTATATTACATTACTTTTTAAAGCACTCTGGTATCTTTGATACTCCTTGTGTTATGGAAAAGAAAGAGATGAAGCAGTAGAGGGAGGAATGAAAGCAGAAAGCAATGGAGGGAGAGGAAGAAGAAGAGGAGAACAGGAGGAACAGGGAAAGAAGAAGTAGAAACCAGAGGAAGAAGTGGAGGAGGAGAAAAGAGGAGAGAAAAACAGAGAAGGCAGCGGTCCTCCCACCACTGGGCTGAAATCTGTTTTTAAAATAGGTCTGTTCTACATGACAACTCCTTTCCCATTTAAAAAGCACACATCTTTTTATTCACACCATGTTTACACTCAAAACAACATTAGAACACATCCCCTATGTCTGTTTGACAGAGGGAAGAGCAGGGAATGCATCTCTGAACTGTTACAGCCTATTGGGTAGACACATTCTTGGTAAACACCCTAATTTAAAAAAAAAACAAAACATGTTATTTATTTACTAGACTGTAACAGTTTTGCCAGATGATTGCAGAACTACCAGCTAAATATGTACCTGGAAGGCAAGCATACAAATTATAAACCATGGATCATTTACCAACAAGAGCCTGTTCCTCCATAGATAGCCCCTGCCTCTTCATGAATTATTATCATATCAAGACCATTTTCTTGAACATAAAGTGTATTTGTTTTGAGGAGTCAATGCTTAAGAGCATTTGTTGCTCTAGTAAAGACCCAAGTTCAGATCCCAGCACCCACATCCAGGCTCATAACCACCTGCAACCAACACTGTAGGGTATTTGATATTCACTTCTTCTATCTGAAGATATCTGCATATATGTGCACAGACACACAAATCAAAATAAAATAAACACTTCAGGATGAATGCCTATAAATTAGTAATCAATTTCTTTTGTTTGGAAATATCAAAAGTTCACAGATCACACATTAAAACAGTACGGATTTGAGACAATAGCCCAGAACAAGTAGATGAACAGCTGCACATGGACATAGAGTTAGGGGATTTGATGAAGGCCTCATTACAAGGTCCAAGCCAGGAGATTCTGAGCCTGCAGTGCACCCATGGGCTATGTGTAGTGCATGGTGGGAAAGACAAATGTCAGTAAGTAGCACCTTAATCTTCCCTGTGTTCATTTGTCCCTTGTATGTAAACATTTGCTATTTAGGCATCAGTGACATGAAAACACCAGGCTGGATCCTAGGAGGACAGTAAGGAGTGGGAAGTGTTCGCCAGCCCTTTCATAGCCAGTGGCGAATGGACAAGGCAGGTTCAAACAATCCATCACTCAAGAGTTGAGCTACAAATGTCCTTGAACTCTTTTCTCCAATGCCGAAGCCCATTCATCAGTTCTAGATGCAGATAAAATTTCACTTTGACTCAAAACCAAAGCCCTGGCCACAAACACTAGAGTCCTATGTCATCTGCACCTCTTCTCAACTCTAGTGGACCCAAAACTCATTCCTTGTATCTATACACACTAATCTTCTTGGTCCTTTTGTAGACTACCTTGGATGCAGGATATTCCCCAAGCTTTCTATCCTTTGTTCGGACTGTTTCTTCTGCTTGGAGTGGCACACTGGTCATCCCTTAATCTCCTTCTGGACCGTGCCTTTCAGGGAGGCCTTTCCCAAACCCTATTCAAAGCCAACTGCAGCAAGTTCTTCCACCCTGCCCACCTGTTTTCTCCTTTTTCAGCTGATCCACAAAAAAGCTCGTCTTCCAAGACTGTCTTGTACATCAAGTCTATCTATCCTCTCTCCTGTAAGACGTTACATTACGTGAGGAGGGTGTCTTCTATTTTGTTATTGTTTGTTTGTTTGTTTTCCTCTAGTGGATTCAAGAAATTGCCTTCAACAAAGTAGGTGTCAAATAGACAAAATGCACGCACATGGTAGTGAAAGGTGCAAGTGGCTAATAAAACCACCTACTAGTAGGTTCTCATCTACCCTAGGGATCTGGGAATCAGGAGGCTAGGGATTCTATAAAAGGATTTCTTGAGCATTTGTGGGCTGAGATGGGATGGAGAAGGAGCTTTGTGGGAAAGGATTCCAATCTAGAAAGGGTTCTACTGTGTCAGAAGCAGTCAGTATCATAGACAGTGGAGTAGAATGTTTATAACGCTCCACTCCAGGAGATGGACAAGTTTGAAAAGGTGTTAAATAAAATAGTCAAAGTGCATAATGGGCAGGAGTTCCTAAGCTTGAAGAAAACACCGAAGGGCACATTCATGTTAATCATTTTAATTGGGATGTGTTCTTTACCTGATAGAGAGTTGGGGTAGAACAAAGTGAGCATGCCCTTGTTTCGGTGTTTTGTTTAATTAGTCACTTTGGGTTATGAAGCACAATTTGTCTAGACATTGACATGACAGCTGACACCATCCCCAGGACTAAAGCCACAGCCCCACATGGAGGTTTGCAGGCAAAAGTTCTGAAGGTTAGACAAAGTTCAGAATGAGGCAGCAGATCCCCACTGTCCTTCCAAGGTGGTGGGTGACTCAGGTTAAAGAATAAAAGCCGCCTTCCATTTCCTCAGCAGGAAACTCTATTTCCTTAGAAACCACACAGTCCAGGTACACTCCCCTCTCTTCCTGCAAGGGTAGGTGATGTTGAGATTATCTCCGTGGGACATCTGCTGTGCTTCTGTGAGCCCTTTTACCTTACACTCCATTTATACAAAGCTTTCTCTTGTCTCTTGGGACAATCAAAGGCGGAGCCACAAGAAGCCATTTCACCCATCACTGACCTAACACTTCTGCACATTCCTCTGCTTCTATCACAGTCTTCCCAGGGCTTCTGGCATTAGATATTTTACTGTGGATGCCTTGTAAAGCACTGCTTTGGAGTGCATAATAACTTCATATTAGTTTAAATGACTCATACTTAGTGTCTTAAAAAGAGAGTAAAGGGGGTCCCGTGCTATATCACACACACACACACACACACACACACACACACACACACACACACATACACACACTTTCCTAGGAGGTGCTTTGCAGTGACAGGGATGTATCCAGTAAGCCACATGAAGTTGATGCAGAAGGGGATTTGATTAAGCTGACCCAAGCATACCGTGAGCATCACCCAGCCCAGGGAACAGGGTAAAGTACTGACTACTCTGACAGAACAATCTTCACCATTAAAACAGAAAATATGCTAGACTACCAATCTATTTAGCTCTACATTTGTCCTGCCCCATCAAATAAAACAAGGCCCTGAAATGGAACTGTCTGGGCTGATTCATGACAAATCAATTGAGAGTGAAGAAGGGAAATCCTTAGCACTGGGGTTACTTCATGGAAGTGAAGATGTTCTCTCTCCATCTTCCCCGGGAGAGGATGGGAATTAATCAGCAATACTCAGCCTCCCTTTCCGACAGACTCTGCCAGTATCCACAGATGCACTTCATTCCTTTCCAGGTTTCTGAACCCACCAAATTTTAATAATTCCATTTATTGGAGACTGAGGAAGAACTAGAGCCCGCAAGGTGGATGACAATGTACTAAAACAGAGACGTGGTGTCTGTGGCTGTGAAATCTTACAGTGCCAGCCTGGGCCACATCTCAATTTCTTAATGTAATATGATTTGGATGTAATTATTAGGAATCATTAGCAAAGCATTCATAAGCCTCTTCCCCCAAACTGTGAAAGCAAGATTCAGCTTTATCTCTCTTTTTAATCTTAATTCACAGATGTCAGCCATCACCACAAAAGAAGGGCATGGTGATTCTGCAACGTCTGTTGTGACAGATTGCTCTTCCTCTCTTCTTTTTTATATAAATATTTAATGCATGGTTCAACAATGGAAGACAGAAATTTCAGCTCTGTGAATGATCTGCTGAAGTGAATTCCACCCTTCTGCTCTGTCTGAGAATATTGTCAGAAGTTGTTATGATTTGAGTCTGAAATGCCCCTCTCAGGCTCAGATACTGGAACACATGCTCACCCACTGGTGACGCTAATTGGCAAGTTGTAGAACTTTTAGGAGGTGGAGCCTTGCTGGAGGAAGTGGGGCACTGGAAGGCCACCCCCATTTCAAGTCCAGTGACTGCCTCCTGTTCTGTCTACATGTGGGGAGATGAGACATGTTAGCCACATGCTTATTCCTCCATGAAGTCCCCTGCTACTGTCCCTTTCCTTCCAAGATGTAATATATCCTCCCACACTGAAGCCAAAATAAATCCTTTCTCCATTAAGTTGCTCTTTGATAGGCACCATGGCATAGCAAAGAAGAAAACAAGTGGGACACAAGTCATACCAAGCATCATTTATATCATTTATTTCATTTATTTTAATTTTGCCTCTCTCTCTCTCTCTCTCTCTCTCTCTCTCTCTCTCTCTCTGTCTCTCTCTCTCTCTCTGACTGTATTGTGTGTGAATGCAGTGCCCCTGGAGGCCTAAGGGGGCCATCCATTCCCCTGAAGCAAGAGATTCAAGGCAAGCCACCCAGAGTGGTTTCTGGGAACAGAACTTGGACCCTCTGTAAAAGCAGTCAGTGTTCTTGATCACTGAACCATTTCTCCCACCCAGACATGTACTTTCTTACAAGTCCCAATGTATCTAAAGAAACTCAGTCTTACTTTCTTCCACTTTTTATTCTCTACACAAATTTTCAAGGTAGAGCATGTATTTAATTGTCTAGATTATGCCATTGTAACAAAACAATTCAACCCCGTTACCCGGTTGCTTCCCATCATTCCAGGACATGCCATCTTATCTCTTGCTGCACATTAATCTAAAATGGAATCTGAGAAATGACAAGAGCCTTCATAACAGAGCACATGGTGAATGGCAGCTTTGCCTTCCATTGTTCCCAGGTCTTAATGTGCTCTGGATGTCCTGGCGACAAGCGAGACCTCAGAAACATGTTTTCATTTTATCATTCTCATTTAAGATGACTGAGGACATCCAATATTTGCCATCATGAGAACAAAAGGTGAGCAGGCAGAGTAGGGACAACATCTAGTAACTCTGAATAGATAGTGTCACTTGAAGAGCAAATGGACCTTTAGTTAATAAACCTCCCCTGGTTGATGCAGATGACTTTTTGGACAAGTGGAGAATCCAGCAGAAGCAGATAGAGGCTTGCCATTAGGAGCCCTGTATCCTCCTGCGCCAAGTCAACGCTGCCCATGTTTAAATAAAGACAGGGCTTATTACTGGCCTTTTATGAATCCTGATAAATTAAATGTCCTGAGTTCTGGAGGGATAAAAGATTTAAATTATAATTCCAAAGACCGTGGGAAATGTGCTCTACTACCTCAAAGTAAGAATAACATTACCAAGGGGCAAAAGAAAAAAATCTGGCATTAAGAAGGAACCTCTTTCATCCAGTAATACCTGGATTAATAGAGTCCTGTATTCTGAATATCTGTGCCCCAAAGTCCAATGAAGCCTGTATTTAACAGAAATCTTCATATCCTGGCCCTGTGCTAGCGAGAAGTGAAGGCCGGTGAGATGGCTCAATGGTTCATAGCATTTGCTGCTCTGCTGAGGACCAAGGCTCTGTACCCAGCACTGAAGTGACTGCTCATAACTGTCTCTAACTCCAGCTTCACTCTGGGGTATCCAGTGACCTATAGTTTTCTATAGACTCCTGCATGCATCTAGAGCCCGTGAGATAATTAATTCTCTCTATCTCTGTCTCTCTCTGCCGCTCTGTCTCTCTCTCTGTCTCGGTCTCTGTCTCTGTCTCTGTCTCTCTCTCTCTCTCACACACACACACACACTCATTCACTCACTCCCCCTCTTTCTCCCTCCCTTTTCACCTACTCCCCCACCCTTTCTATCTCTCTTTCCCTCTTTTTCACACATGCACACACACACACACACACACACACACACACAAAATTATGTGGGCAACCTCTTTGCTACATGAAGAACCACAAGTTTACTATGCACTGAAAGACACATTTCCTTAAGATGTATCCCAAGCCTACTTCCATCAGGCTTACAACCATGACTCACACTCAGTGTCTATAATGAGGTAGAGGAGATTAGAGAAACTATTAATACAGTGGATCTTGGCTGATTGGCTGATAAGGAATGAGCAGAACATTCTCAGAGTAAGGATTCCAAGCTTTAACAATAAGTATTGATGACAAGGCTGGATTATGGCTCAGGCAGTAATGTGATTGCCTTGCAAGCACGAGGACCTGAGTTCAATCTCATAATGCACATAAAAAGATGGGTAAGATGGCACATGCTTGTAAGTCTAGCACTGGTGAGGAAGGGACAAACAGATGCCCCGGAATCTGCCAGTCAGCTCGTTCACCTAAAAGTAAGTGAGCTCTCTTCCTAGCCTCCTACTTAGTTCCTACTACTAGCAAATGCCGATTTAAAACAGTCTCTGCTGCTGTTCTCCCAAACAATGCTACTTATAATCAAGTCTGAAGTGCAAGGAAGTGACTCATACTCCAGGGACTCTGTGCTGATTCCTTCAAAGTCTTCCATAGCCTGAAGGGAGTGCCTTACCTGATTGGCTACTTTGGGAAGAGACGGTGGCCACTCTCGGTTTACTCACAAAGGGTTTTCCAGTTTTCTAGCTGGCAAGAAAGGGAAACCATAGGCCCTGTTCTTCACTGTAAGACTCCAAGTATGAGCTGGAGGTGAGGGAAGGAAGGGCTAGAGTGTTGTAGCTTGTCACCGACTGACAGGACAGTCTAAATGACGCCTCTCTGAACCTCACTGTCATCTAGAAAGTTCATACCCAAGATCTTCACAGTCAAAGTACAAAGTTGTTCATAATGCTTTAAATAAGGGTTTTTTTCCCCTGAGTTTTAGCCTTACTGGACCACATGCAGCCCTTGGGCTACAGGGTGTACACACCTATAAGGCAATACTTGAGACTGAATAGCTTATAAAAATAGAGGTTTGTTTGGTTGAAGGGGTATTTGGGTTTCACTGGATCTTCTTCCTTCCCCCATTCTCTTCCACTCTCCACTCCCCTGCTCCTCCCTCTCTCTTCTTTCAAGCTCCCATGAACTCACTCCTCCACAGCACATTCATTTATCATAATGCTTTTACCCAATGTCTTAGGGTTTTACTGCTGTGAACAGACATAATGACCAAGACAACTTGTATAGAACATTTAATTGTGGCTAGCTTACAGATTTAGAGGTTCAATCCATTATCATCAAGGTAGGAACATGGTAGTGTCAAGACAAGCATGGTGCAGACAGAACTGAGAGTTCTACATCTTCATCTAAAGGCTGCTAGTGGAAGACTGATTTCCAGGCAATTAGGATGAGGGTCTTAAAGTCCATGCCCACAGTAACACACCTACCCCAACAAGGCCACACTTCCTAATAGGGCCACTCTGTGATCCAAGCATATTCAAGACATGACACCGACCAAAGAGCCAGAAATAATAGAGCCACCATGGACTGAGACCTCTGAGACCATGAGCCAAAAGAAATCTTAGCTATTTTCTTGAGTACTTATCACAGTAAAATAAAGCTGACTAACAGATCAAATGCTTCTACTTTTCCCTCTTGACTATTATCCACTGCTTCATGTTCCTCAAAATGAACGAAAATTCTTTAATCCGCTCATGACATGGTTTCCAAGTTCTCCCATGAGCCTCAGTCTTACCCCTGCACTCACAGTCCAGCTCCCACTTCACCGACTTCATTTCCAGCCAAAACATTGCTGTCAGCTCGAAATCTACAGCTTCGTGGAAACTATTGATTTATGGTGATAACCCAGCCTGCCTGCTCACATCTCAAATCCACGAAGTCAGAGAGGGGCCCCAGAAATATTCATTCAGACAGTTAAAAATCCTCTGTATTTAGCAGAACTGACTTCCATGACCTGTGGGCACATTCTGTTACC
Organism: Mus pahari; assembly: GCF_900095145.1. Classification (NCBI taxonomy): domain Eukaryota; kingdom Metazoa; phylum Chordata; class Mammalia; order Rodentia; family Muridae; genus Mus; species Mus pahari. The sequence continues at coordinate 2,658,757 of NC_034601.1, read as the reverse complement.
TAGGGACATTTCCGGAGTTATGCACTCAAAGATTCTGCCTGAGACTCAAAGTCCCTGACACCTATTTGTCAAAGTAAATAGCATTAAATGCCAACCCTTGCAGGACTGTGGGGTGGGTAGCGCTATTTATTTATTTAGAGACAGCATCTAACTCTGCAGCCTAAGCTGGCACTGAACTCACTACCTCAAGCCCCACCTCACTTCCTGAGTGGTCAGATAACAGCCACGAGGCACAACGCTTGGATGTGTTCTTGGTTTTAAAAAGTAATTTGTTATTTATAATTAGGAAAAAGACCCATGAAAGAGTGCGGGACTACATATAAACCATATAATACCAAATATTTTATTATATATTTTCACCATGCAAGAAAGAGAGTTAATAAATATTCTCTATATTATACATATTGGTTTATTACATATGATATATGATATACATGACTATATGTGTTTGCATGTATGTATACTTTCCATATACTTTAGATTTAAAAATATGTACATTTTTATATGCTGGATGCTAGTTCCTTTGGTAAAATTCTTGCCCTTGAAAGCATAAGAGTTAGACTAACTAACCAGAACCCACATGATTCCAGAACTGATTAATGGAGACAGGTGGATTTCTGGAACTCTCTGGCCAGCTGCCTAGCCTACTTGATGACCTCTGGGCCTATTATAGATTCTCTCTTTAAAATTTTGTGAATATGGGAAAGAGAAATGACACTCATGGTGTGTGTTTGGGCTCCACATGTCTCTGTGACCTAACAAGGGAGATCTTTGATTCCACGCTCATCTATAGAGTTTATATGAAATCCTATATCTCCACCCATACCTTACTTATGGACAAAGAGAATCGAGACCAACCAGTCTGAAAAAACCCAGCCATTCTGTCTAAGGATTAGCTCAAAATTAATCACAAGTCACCAATAACCCTATCAATCTCTCCTGAGAATTTTGCCGTTATCACCAAGAGAATTCTAACTCTTCAAAGAACACATATACTAGGAAGAACCCTTGTAAAAATTTTGCTATTGAAAATGGGTATTGAAGAATCATCCTGGCATTTTCAGATATAATTTATTCCTTATAGTTTTAGTATATGTTAATTATACATTATGGGCTTTTCTATGAAAATTTCTGTCTATCTCTATCTCTGTCTCTGTCTCTATCTCTCTCTCACACACACATTAAATACATACATACATACATACATACATACATACATACATACATACATACAATTTGCAAAATATCCAACTGAAAAAAATAGCAGGGGGTCTAGAGTGCTCCAGGAACACTGGGAGACTCCTTTTTGAAAAGGATTACATTTAAACCACTTTTCACTTTTTGTTCTAGTTTCCTTCTTTGTTGTGATAAAAACTCTACAACCAAAAGCAGTTTATTAAAGGAAAAGGTTTCCTTGGCCCACAGCTCCAGGTCCATGTTTGAGAGAAGTTAGGGCAGGAACTCAAGTGGGGCTTGAAGCTGAAGCCATGGGGATACATTTCTGTTGGCCTGCTCAGGCACTTAGCTCCCTTTCTTGTACATATCAGGTCTACATCCTCAGAGAACGGAGCTAAACACTGTGGGCTGAGCCTCCTACATCAATGAATAATCAAGACAATCCCCATAGACATGTCCACAGGTCAGTCTGATCTGGGAAATCCTTTCATTGCAGCTCTCTTCTCAAGTAACACTAAGCAAGTTGACACTCGAGGCTAGTCAGAATATTATGTGAAATACATGTATGCTTTACGGGATTCATGTTAATTGTAAATCTGTGCAAATTGTAATTCGATGACCTGTTGAAAGTATCAGTAAAGTCACCAGCACTTGGGATTAGAAATATAACTTCTAACCTACCGGCAGTGTAGCTGCTTTTCTCTTCCTTTTCCTGTTGAGGTCTAGCACAGCCTAGATTCCAATCTGGAGTTTAATGGGCATCCCAAAACTGAGGGGTGGGGGCGAACTGAAAGCTTTTCCTTCCTTGAGTTCAAAAGACTCGCTTTTGAAAGCCAAGATTTAGATGTAAATGTGAAAGATGTGTGTGATTCTGAGGGGAAATATCAAACAGGACCCAGAGGGACTGCCACTGCCTGCCTGAGGAAAGGTGTCTCTGGATAGATTTTTGTCTGATCTCTGCTTTAGAAATGTGGCCCTTTTATTCGAAAGCTCAAAAACTGTCATCGTTGTATTTCTAGAAGAATTGGTTCTTCCTTTTCCTCTCCCTCAGGAAAGAGGGGGAAAGAGATGTCATTTTACCTGACTTCAAGAAAAATTTATAAGTATCTAACAAAAAAATTAAGAAGAGAAAAATATCACCAATTTGTTTCACTATCAGCAATTAAAGAAGACACTTTATCTAACTGCCATGGAGAATGGTACCATACAGCAGCCATCTCTGGCAAAACAATCATTATCAGTATTTTATGAGCAGTTTTGTAGTTAATTGTCTTTAGGAAAGAGAGCAAAAATCATTTGTATAGAGCAGAAGTAGTCGTTTGCAACAGAGGACCAGACTGGAGATAAATCACCAAGTATGTCTGCTAAGGGTCCTTGAGAAGAGGGGAAGGGAGAAAATAAAGAGGCCAGCTCCAACTTCAGGGAACTATCCTGAGGTATAGGCCTTCATGATGAACTTTCCCCACCAATTAAAATGGAAAAAAAAATGGCTTCCTCTTCACTTTGAAATCACATCAGAAACTTTCTTCTTTAGTTGCCAGAATGAGGCATTGAGGAGCCCAGCCCTGCCTGAATGTGGAACCATATTCATAAAGCAGTCAGACTCTGGGATCTGGCCTCCAGGAGTTAAGACCAGTGGGATGGACTTCTGACTATACCTTTAACTTCTGAACGTGACAACTGCTTACCTGCTTTATAAGCCAAGCAGAATCTTGAAAGTCGAGACTTGTATTTAAGCCGGCATTGCCCCGCACATGCTGAGAAATGATGAGGATTGTTTAGAGCCTATGACCCAGTTTGCGGAGATAGATGAAATAGGGACATAGAGTGGGTTGAACTGCACTCTCTCTGAAAGCTGCGGTAAACTCCTAGCCTTTGGCTCCTGGGAATTTGGCTTACTGTGGCTAGAGCATCCTTGAGCTCAGCAATTCTTGACCTGTGGGTCATGACCCCTGTCAAGGTCACATATTAGATACCTTGCATATCAGATCTCTACATTATGATTCGCAACATTAACAATATTACAGTTTTGAAGTAGCAATGGGACAATTTATGGTTAGAGGTCACAAAAACATGAAAGGGTAAGAAAGGGTTGAAGCCGCCGTTGGTCAGTTGAGAACCCCTGCTCTAGCTCCTTTCTCTTCCTCAGACCAAGCTATATTCCCATGCCCTGCAGTCTCTCTCAAAGGCAGCTACAGAGAGCACCATGGCCTGTCAGCTCTCACAAAGCTGAGCTCTTTCCAGCCTTGCAGCTAGTGCCTACCAACCACTGCCTAGACCCCAAACAACACTCAATTATGACTTAACTCCTTCATCAGCGCCTCTGGACTTCTAGCATAGGCTAGGGCATATCTATCCTGCTAGAAATCTGTTGGAGTGAGAAGTCTGACTTGGCTCTCCAGATCCGGAGGGAACTGCCAGCTTGATAGTCTGTTTCTCCCTTCAGGCAGACCATGTTGTCTCTGACCCTGTGAGCTGAAGGGAATGCCAGGCTCTCTCCCTTCAAAACCCTTGTCATGATGCTCTATGTGATAACTATCCTTTTGTCCCCTCTAACTCTGGGATGTCTTCCCTCTTGCCTATGGTGATGTCATCTCAACAGCGTTTCTAAAACCATAACATTTCCCTTCAGCTCTAGAACTTGACACAGAGCTTCTTGACTAGATTTATCAAAGTCGGATAAAGTTCTCAGGATTGGTTCCAATCTGTTATAATAAATATTCCTAGAGGAGCTTACATAGAAACAGAGAAGGAGGAAGCTCTAAATGCATGTGCCGAGAGCTGGGTCACTGTGAGCATGGTGAGAGCATTGTACAGCATCCAGACAATGAATATTGCTGCTATCCACTTACCAGTGGCCAGGAAGACCCAGCAAGTCCTTTTCTGTAGGTTTCAGAGAAGCTTGTGCCTGCCTGACACCTTGATAGATGAGGCTTCTTGTATCAGAACTGAGAGACGATACATTTTAATAACTATTACCAATTCAATTGGTGTCCCTTCTTGTCACAGCCCCAGGAAAGTAATGGAGTCCCTTGTGAGCTCCTTGGGTAGATAAGAACAGACTTAGAATGTTCCAGGACGAAGTGTGGCAGACACATGCAAGCAGTTAAAACGTGTTCAGGTACTTCATGAATGACATCTACTCTTGGACACACAGAAAGTTTATAGACCCTGGTTTACAGAGCCTTCAAGGTGCAGTATTTAAGCCAAAGGTGTCCTCAGATTGCCACAAGAAATCTAAGATTCACACTAACTCCTATTTTCATGTCCGCTGCTGTCATAAAATAATCTGACAAAAAAGCAGTTGATATGCTGTTGCTTTACTTGAGTTGCAATTCTAAGCTACAGCCAATCATTTTGGGGGTGTCAAGGCAGGAACATAAAGTATCACAGCCACCACCAAGAGCAGAGAGAGAATAAGTTTATGTAGCTTTCTCCTCTTACACAGCACAGCCAGTTCAATAGCCTCTGTCTAAGGAATAGCGCTGCCCATGGTGTGCTGGATAGTTTTACAATTGACAATCAAGCCAACCCCCCCCCCGAAATGTCCACAGGCCAAGTTGATCTAGATAATTCACATTAAGATCTAGTTCCTATCTGGTTTTAGATTGTATCAAATTAACAATTAAAATTAACCAGCACAGATCAAGTTCTTCCATTCAAGTTCACCATTCACTGTGGTGAGCTCTAGACAATTCATCTATATCAATGGCTCTCAACATTCCTAATCCTGAGACCCTTTAGTATAGTACCTACCTTGTGTTCTGGTGACCCCCAATCATAAAATCATTTTTGTTGCAACTTTATAACCGTAAGTTTTGCTACAGTTTTAAATCATAGTGTAAAGGTCTGTGTTTTCCATTGGTCTTAGGCATTCAACCCCCAAAGAAGTCATGGCCCACAGTTTGAGAAACATCGTTCTATACCTTTGAGACCATCTAGGCTGTGTCTTTTTATAGTCCATAGCACCTTACAGTGAGCAATGCCACTAAGAAGCACTGAATAATTTAACAAGAAGCCATGGAAATACACAGGAACTTAATACACTGAGACTGAGGGACAAGTGATTGTTAATTTAGGGTCAAGGGATGCCCTCTGTTAGAGAGCAAACTGAAAAGACACTAGGGTGGACCTTACCTGGTAACTGAAGGTGACTTATCTGTAGCAGAAGAAAGAAAATATTTTCAGTGCTAGAGTAGAAATGGTGTGGAAAGTAGACAAGTAGGAACCCATAATGTAAATGATTTAGGATAGGGTAGAGTCAGCGAGAGAAATAATAGACCCAGTTATATGAAATTATAGGAGCAGATATCCATCTTTATTGTGTTTGTGAGTTTTTACTCAATTCTGAAAATGAGGAATAGATAATAATGAAAAAGTAATTTCATTTAAAAATCTCTGAGTGTGTGTGTGTTGTGTATGCTGGTGTGTGTGTTATGTGTACATGTGTGTGTTTGCGTGTGTGTATAAGTGTGTGTTGTGTGTGCATGTGGATGTTTGTGTGGTTATAAGTGTGTGTTGTGTGTGTGTTGTTTGTGTTATATATATATATGTGTGTGTGTGTGCTGTGTGTGTGTATACACATGAGTGGGTGTTGTGTGTGGGTGTGAGTGTGCCTGTGTGCATGTGCACATGTGTGTGTGCAAGTATATGTATGAGCATGCATTGTATGTGTGTTGTGTGTGCATGTGTGTATCATGTGTGCATATGTGTGTCATGTGTATTTGTGTATGCATATGTGTGAGTGTGTGACAATATGAGAATGGAGTTTATTCTTCCTCTCTACCGTGTAATTCCTGGGATGAAACTCAGGCCCTCAGGCCCTGAGGCAAGAGCCTTTACTCCCTGAGACATTTTGTCAGGCCCATAATTTGAATATTAAAAGCCTTTCTCAGTCCATTATACAAGGATTGGTTTTAGAGGTGATGGTAGATTAGAGACCACATAGGAGGATACTGACCCATATGTGAGCATCTCAGAATAAAGTGTCAATAGTGGAGCCAGGGGATACACAGACAGATACTGCCATCTCGTTTGGAGGGAAGCCACTACTATGACTTTTATTTCCTAATTTAATTCAGCTCAGTCCTATTGGAATGCCTACAGTCACTTCTCTAACAGATGGACAGGCTGTTAAAAAAAAATTCATTAGTTTAAACGGAATAACTGTGCTTAATCACCCCTTCCCACCATCCTCTGCGAATAGAAGCTCTTAACTAATGACTACCAAAGCAGGCATGTGCCATCACTGCTGGTCAACTCAACAGAATTCAAGGTAGGTGAAGTTGAAGAGCAATAGCTGCAGCAGGGACCGTCTGGTACTGATGAGGGGTGTGTCCAGCACCAGATAGTTTTCACATTGACATCAAGCAGTGTGCTCCATCATCTCTATGATACAAACAGGTGAAGTGAGGTTTGCAAAGGTAAAGAAACTACCAAGAAGGCCCATGGCTTGGGACAGGGCTCAGGTGCAGTAGGTAAAACTGTAATTACGAGTTTTCAAAGTATCCATTCTTTCCAAGGACATTGGAAGTTAACTAAAAAGGCATCCCCAGGGACTGAGGGCATGGCTTAGTTGGTAGAGTGCTTTCCTAACTTTCATGGGACCCTGAGTTCAGTCCTTTGCACTGCACAAAACCAAATGTGTTGGTACATATCTGCAATCTAAGCATGTGGGACATGGAAACAGAAGAATCTGAAGTTTAAGGTGAGCGTGTTCTACATAGTAGATCATGGCCATCTATGGTTATATGACTTATAATGGTTATCTGTGACTTCATCAAGCTGGGAGAAGAGTGTAGTGAAGGGAAGTGGTCAGGAGGGGAGGGGAATGTAATGGAAAATAAGGGAAGAAGGGAAAGAGAAAACCTGGGCAACTAAAACAACAATATTGGAAGATAAATACCACCTATGCCAGTGTTTAAACTTGATCGTAACACTAGGTTGAACTCACATGCAATGTTTCTAACAACACTCTAAATGACAGCCACCCCAGAATGTGAATTTGCTAAAACTCTTAGGAACTAAGAAATCATCCAGAGGCAAGTGTTTCCATGTGGGAAGTAGAATCTGCTTGAGCTGCTCTTCTGCAGCATCTAACTAGACATCCTTCAGTCCATTCAAAAGCACCAGGGGGAATTTCATGCATTCATTTACATCATGACCCAGCTATACTTTCCTGTCCGCAAAGCAGCACCCCTGCACCATAAAATGAGGGTCACTTTTAACAGTGCTCCACTGCCTGGTGAATGGCAAGCCCAGCAATCTCCAGGGTCTCAGGTGTCACACATTTCACTGATGCTGGGGCCAGAGAAACAGACAAGACACTTATGCTCTAGCTGTCAGGATCTCAAATTTCATGATGATCCAGGGAAGAACAGTGGAGAAATCCACACATTGAATGTTTCCCACCTCTTTCACATTTATAAAGCAAGTCTTTGTGTTCTGAAACATTCATGAGACCTCTTTAGCTGGAGCTATACTTGTCTCCCCTTCTTATGCATAGTGCCTATGTGTATGCATGTTCATGTGTGTGTGTGCATGCACCTCTGTGTGCATGTGCATACATGTTGCACTTGCATATGGAGGTCAGAAACTGATATCTTTAGTCACTCTCCCCATTATGGTTTCTTCTGTTTTGTTGTTTGTTTTAAGACAGGGTTCTCCCGTGCCGGGCATGGTGGCGCACGCCTTTAATCCCAGCACTTGGGAGGCAGAGGCAG
>NC_034601.1:2645789-2647832 GCF_900095145.1 Mus pahari | reverse complement strand
TACAGCTGGATCTCATGGGGGCATTTCCCCATCTAAAGCTCCTTTCTCTGTGATAACTCCAGCTGTGTCAAGTTGACACAAAACTATCCAGTACAAAGGGTGTCAATCAGGGAAGAAGGAAGCTAGTATATATGAGACATGGTGATAAATCAAACAAGCACAATACAAGGCATGCAGAGAGGTGCTCAGAGGTGATAAAAGCGCAAATGGATCCTAGAGTCAGAGTTGAGAAAGAAAAGACCGGTTTGAACAAGCATTGCCCATTCCATCTTGGTCATGAAGGTAAATATAAACACAGGATTCTCTGCCTTTCTGTCTTTTAAAGTTGCAAGCAGGCATACTTCTTCTTAAGTGGCAGTTTGTATTAGTTCCTGAATTCATAGCTGTGGGTCATATGTCAGAGATGTTAGCTTGGGGATTTCAAAGATTAAACCAGGATAATTTTCTTTCCTCTTCAAGAATACTAACCTATCTGACCAAAGGAATGGGTATCAATATGTTTCATCTTCATTCCTATTCCTACCCCATGATGAACCCATAGATCATTAACTTATTTACATTGAGAGATTTTTTTTAAACCCTACAGATAATGTGGGCATCAGTTTGTGATCATTGCCAAAGGCAAAGATGGCCCAAGGAAGGGAGAGGAAAGAGGAACCAAACAGCAGGTGTCACAGGAAACAAACACATGTGCTCTCCAACTGCAATGCAACACTCTGTACTACCCATTAATGGTTGAAGAGGAAATCACTAGTAGGCTAATGAAGTTCACAGACTCCAGTAAGAAGAGCATCTTGCCTCCCAGGAAGGCAGAACCATATCTGGTTCCTTGGTCCTATAGAGGGAAGAGCTCCTGCCTCTGAGCACAGAGGCAGCTCTTATCTTGGAGATCACTAGACTCAATAGAAAGCAACGGGCTGGGTGAGTCTTCACAGGATGTCTTCAAGTGGATGGACTCCATTCTACCACCCGGCCCTGGACAGGCACTGCATGAAAAAGAGGTAAGATGTGAGTAGTGTCCATACTAACTGCATGGACACATACTAACTGTCCTACTAACTGCAGGTGCTCACCAGTTCTGAAACTCTTCTGTAAATAAAAGGAAGATGGCTTTCTGTTTCTGTCTACTACTGTTCCATGAACCCCACCACAGTAGCAGAGCTACCATCACTTTTCATCTTTAGCTATCACTAGCTACTCACTGGTACCATTACTGCCTGGCCTCACCCACAACCACTGCATTTCTGCTAAAGTGTTAAATAAGTGTCACATGTGTATATGCTTTGTGTGTGTGTGTGTGTGTGTGTGTGTGTGTGTGTGTGTGTTTCTCCCCGGTTTAAGTCTTCCCCATCTTTACATTGTACTTGGGGAAAATAGCTAGAGGTTTATTAGTGTGTCTGAATTTGCTGTGCTATCTCTGGCACTACATTACTATCATAATGGCACTATCTTAACGGAACAATGATTTGTCTCTTTAATGTCTGATTTCTAGCTACCAGGCATAGTGTTATATGCTTATAATCCCTACAGTGGGGACAGAATAAGATCTTAATTAAAAAGAAAGGGCTGAAGTAGAAAAAAAGAAGGGAAAGAGGGAAGGGGAGGGGAAAAAAAGGAGGACAAGCAATATTTGACTCCTACAGGTGACTACGCTCTTTGCCAGAAGGGGATGGAGGGTTCCAGGTTCAGTCACTGTGCCGCCTTCATCTTTATGGGTCCATGCTTGACACTGGTAATGCTCTAAGCAACACACCTTAGTTGAATGAGGGTGCCAGAACCTCTCTTCTATACAACGGAAGCATGGAACTGATCCCCATTGATACGAGAATATTGAGGTATCTTTGAAAATGAGAGGTAGGGTCCTGGAAATACTAAAGTAGTCCCAAGCCAATGGCTTTCAGGTTCGTGCCTCACAGATTTTAACAATGAAATTAATTGACAAAAAGAGTGAGTTTTATGGCGGCTATCATGTAGAAGAATGAGAATTGATCCATTCTTATCTCCTTGTACAAAGCTCAAGTCTAAGTGGATCAAAGACCTCCA
>NC_034601.1:2631597-2644096 GCF_900095145.1 Mus pahari | reverse complement strand
TAGGGAACTTTCGGGATAGCATTTGAAATGTAAATAAAGAAAATAATAATAAAAGAAAAAAGAAAAATAAGTGAGTTTTAGAGAGATTTTATAGATTCATAGGTAGGAGCTTAAGAGGAGATAGGTAGGTAGATAGCTAGGTAGGTAGATAGATAGATAGATAGATAGATAGATAGATAGATAGATAGACAGACAGACAGATAGATAGAGGATGTAAGTACATTGGAGTCTTCAGTGGAGTGGCATCTAGCTGTTAACTAGTCTGGAACCTTTTAAAAGACTTTACCACGGAAACTGGTATGAGGTTTGGGGAGAGGAATGAGGCGGTCAGTCATTTGTCCTAACCAGATGTCCAGATGGCTCCTTTCGGTTTCTGTCATGTAGTCAATCATACGCACTCTTTGACAGAGGTGTTGATTAGGAGACAACGGAAAAGAGGAGCCAGAGCTCTCACTGCCATTGTTGGCCTCTCCAAGGACTTATTCTCAGAACTGCCTTTTTGAAACCCAGCCCTGCTTGACGGGTTACTCTCTCAGGCAGTCATCACAAGTTCCCTTGAAGACAGTTCCAAGAAAATCTATGAATAGCTTCTCTTTTGATATCAAGGCAGGCGAATGAGGAGCTATTGTAGCATCCCCTCATAGAGCACCCCTCATAGAACATCCCTCATAGAGTACCCCTCATAGAGCAACCCTCTCAAGGCAGGGATGTACATAGAGAAGTATAAGGTTTTGTGGGAGCTCCTGCTATGTGATGTGGACTATTTGGAAGCAAAGGATTTGCTCAATAGTCAACTTTTCTATTGAATAATCTAAAAAATGCACGTGAAGGATGAAACAGACATATTAAGGAATTGGTGGTGCAGAATTATGATATATGTGATTGAAAATGAAATAAGTAACTCACATTTATCTCTCTAGAAAGAAAAGGCTACAACTTTGAAAATAAAAGAAAAAAAAGATTTATTTATTTTTCTTTTAGGTGCTCAGGTATATATGTGCAGTACCCATGGCAGCCAGGAGTGGGTGTCAAATCCCCTGGAACTAGAATGAGATGGCTGTGAGACACCACATGGTTTCTGGAAACCAAGCCAGAGTCCCCTGCAAGAGCAGCAAGTTCTCCCAACTGCTGAGTGATCTCTCCATACCTTGCAAGGGTTTCTCTTAACCATGATTTACTGCAAAGTCGGAACATGTCTTAACCATTATCTAGAAGTCCGAGGTTGAATTTCCCATCGCCAGGTAGCATCTCTAGAGGCTAACTGTGACTAAGTGACTAACACTGGAGACCCATTCCTCCTGCTCCTTTCGAGAATGCTATATTCAGTAGAGACATACATATTAACATAAAAGTACACTGCCCCTGTAGTGTCACAGCATGGGGGCCCAAGCCACACAGAATTCATCATACGTATTGTGTAAGCCTGGCTTCGCCTGCATCTTCAGCTCATGAATTGCCAGTGCAGAGCAGAAACTGATGACTAGCCTCCAGAGCCAGGTATTCATGAGGGATTTGAAAGGAAGAAGTCTCAGGGCTTCACCCTTACCCTATGATTCACATGAGTTCTAAAGGTAGAGGTCAAGGTCTCATGCTTGTGAGGCAAGTGCTTTACAGAGAGAGCCATCTCAAAGCTTACAGCACTTCAGTGTACAAAGGAGATAAGGTTACATGGTCTGCTCACATCATTGTGAGTGATCCATTATAGTCACCACTCAACTGTTAGCTCTTCTATATCACTACTCACCCAGTCCATCCAAAGCTGTGGGCTATCCCATTGCTCTTCTCGGTGTAGGTCTAATACAGGAGCATCCACACACTAAGTACATTTCTCCTAGTTAACTCCCCCACTATTTATCATGTGGCTCACCTGGCAGCAACAGCAGCAGAATGGATTAACTCCGAATTTTATTAAATGAATATGTGTCTTAAGAATGTTACAGGAATATGCTATTCTCGCTACAGTTTGAGAAGTGCTAGGACCATAGCCAGGCATTCTACTCTGCAGGACAGCAAGCAGTGTATAGGAAGACAATCACACCTTCTGCTAACCTTCTGCAAGGCTGCTTCACCAATTAGAACCCAGTGACTGTGGAGAGGGTGAAATGTTGCAATCCAGAGGCAAATTACCTTGGGCCATCTTTATTCCTCTTTGTGGCCTTTGTACTGGCCTCCTCTATACATGGGCTCCCATCTTTGTGACCACAGTCAGTCAAGTTCTTTGGAATGTGCAAACTGATACTTCCCACCATCTGAAAGGTGGCAAAGTCTGAGGCCTGGAGCCAAGATTTCACCCTGCTTTAACTTGCCTACCTGATACTGCCACTATTTTATTTGGATGGTGACCTAATTTATGACTTTCTTCATTCTGTAACTATAAGCATGCAATCAAACTGTGACTACATATGGAATTTGAGGTAATCTAAATCAGTATCAGGTCAGGGCCATGATCACTCTTATTTAGATCCAGAATATTTAAACTCTTATTATCCTCTTGGATATGAGTGACAGCAGCAAGCACTGAGCTACAGTACATGGGATGGAACGCTTTGGTTTCTTCCCTCAGGAAAGCAGCGAACAGAGATGACTTGGCTCAGACTGACAGATGATTAGGAGAGACAAAAAAATAAATCCCTCCTACAAACAGCTGAGATTTGCCATTCCGCTGTTCTCCAAGTTAATCTGAGATTCTAGGGGTATTATCCTGATTTAACTCCCGTGCAGAGAATAAGCTATAAGAATGTATTACCAAACTTGACCATGGCTCATCCACATTACAATCTCTCCTGCAATGTCAACTCCCCCTCACTTTACTCTTTAGCTCTCTCTTCATGGGAGATGTCCCAAGCTGAGACACCTTGCTATGGAACCCTCGAGATCTCAGAGACCCAGGGACCCTGAAGGCTTGCTCTGGTGGAATCAATGATGTTGCTTGCTGCTAACTACAATTAGCCATCACACCTCAGGAACAGAATTTAAGGACCACTCACACCATCAACAGCAAGGGGCCTCTGCCCCCATCATCCTTCTGTAACAGAGCCCATTTTAAATGTGGAACATTACTGAAGCCACATTACTGTGATAAAGAAGAATTTAGATGGTGCATCCCACTTGGTAAGGTGCATTTGCCTGAAGTCAACAGGGGAGGATGATAGGGGACACATGAGGACATGAGAAATATTTACAGTCAGTGGAATGCACTAGGTTACATACTGGTAATCTCAGAAGTCACAAAGTGATACAAATTATTTTCATTTCTTCAAGATTCTATGCAGACAACAGGAGTTTGCAAAGACTAAACCATGTACTTGGAGACTTGGATGCCAAGGAAGCAAGGTTTTATAACTGGAGGTTTATTTTGATGCATTAGCATAAAAGATAGAGTCTTGTATTCCATATCAGAGTCATTGTTGACTAACCACTGAAACACTGACTAGTAACAGGCCCAGTGGCACAGAAAGAACGGGGTGTTCCCTTTGAGCCTTGTGGATTGCCTAGAATGAGATAGGAAATCTTTGATGGGCCTTCAAGATGCCCCAATATGAGGTAAACACATGTGTAGGCAAGCCTGGACACCTGAGTTTGGTTCTCAGAACCCAGGCAAATGGAGATGACAAGGATGGATTCATCCACAAAGCTGTCTGTCCTCCACACATGCATTGCAATGTGCAATGTTCCTGATCCTCCACACATACATGCATTCCACAATAATAAATTAATATTGAAGAAAACCTATATCCTGTTGTTGTTTTTTTAAGAGGTCTATGAGTAACAGAAAAGTCCTCTGGATGTGTAAAACTTTAGAACAGTGACAGGAGTAAGACAAGGGAAGAAGGAGAAGAAGAAATACTGGATCTGTATTAGCAGTACCCATGGCAAGGGATGCAGGCGCGAGATGACTTGGTAACTGTAGTCACGTAGAAAAGCAAATGAGGCTCCCTGGGATGAAGCTTGAGGCCATTCTGAAACATTTCACCAAGGGAACGGAAAGGTCTGCAGGCAAAGTGAAGGAGGAGACTGATGGGCTGTCTGTCAACTGCTTCCCTTTCCTAAGGCTGGCATTCCCCGGGAGAGTGACAGTTACATGCAGTCTTGATAAGGACTCCCAAGGAGTGCCCCTGCTGACCTCTGTAGGGACTGAAGATGATCCTAGTCTCTTGGGGTGGATTCTAGAGTAAGGTCTATGACCTGGGCTTGGCCGATGGAGGGTGTTCTCCTGAGACTTAATACTGTAGCCTAGTAACACAAAGACTGGAGGTATCACCGGAAGTACGTTTCCCATTGGATGCAAGCTTGTGGTGGCTGTGTGCCACTTCCGCCACCAGCAGTTGTGCAGCTAATGTGTCAATCACATAAACTGCCTGATCACTGCTAATAAATATTGTTTTTTTTTTTAAAGTGGTGCATACAGTTGAGGAGGGGGGTGTAATGTGTTGCTTATAACCAGTGAGCCCTAATTGACTCACAAAGTTGAAACTGTCCCTGTAATTAACTGCAGTTTAATTTCACTCCTTTGCAAATTGCGTTGATAGTCATACATGGAGGATAATTACTCTGTTCTCATGTAATCCCTTTTGATGTTATAAATCTCCGTTAAGAAGCCCTATTTGGGTCCATGAGAAAGTAGCTCTGCTTCTTAGACAGGAGAAAGGAGGTCTGTTAGCACGCATCTGCTTTGAAAATGGGTCAGTTATTACACTGACCTGTGGGAAATTACAGACATAGTGGCTGAGCTCTCTGGATCCTCCAAATATAGAGAGCTTCCAAAAGTCAATGGAATTACAATTAAAAACTCTCAATTCAAGAAACTTTCTCTGTATCTCTCTCTCTCTCTCTCTCTCTCTCTCTCTCTCTCTCTCTCTCTCTCTCTCTCTGTGTGTGTGTGTTGTGCATTTGTTCATGGGCTTATAGATGCATATGCATGTACAAAGCAGAAGATGGTAAGTGTAAATCTTCAGAAGGATATAATCTTGCCTTTTGCCACAGGGTCTCTCATTTACCTGAATCTTACAAAATAGGCAAGGTGGCCACTGAGCCCCAAGAATTTTTCTGTGTTGGTCCAGATGCTCAAATTACAAATGGACACTACCATGCCTGGCCTTTATATAAATTCTGGGAATAGAACTCAGGTCTTCATGATTACATGACAAGCCCTTTATCAACTGAGTTATTATTGTCTTCAAGATCTGATATTATAAATATAGGATTGATGAAATATACCATGTGTGTGTGTGTTTTTATAAATGTACAAGGATATGTCTCAAGAAAAATCTATCAATAATTTCTTAAATGTTATTCATTTATTTTTGTAGACATTTTGTATGTACTGTATACATGTTTGGAGGTCATCTGAACTAGGGTCATCAATTTGCAATGCCAACACTTCTTTTACCTATGAAGCTGCCAGATCCCATATGTCAGAGTGGACACTTGGAACTGCCGGTCCCTGTGACCAGAAGCACTTCCTAGTGATAGCATAGGGAGGCTGGTGCTCTTTCCTGATTAAATATCTGATGTCTTAGAACATCCACCACATGTTCTACCTCAACACAGACTAAGGAAGGACTGGGGACAATGTGCAGGTTGGGCGGGACACTGTAATACTGCTTTCTACCTATTATGACTATCAGAGAAAACTTATGACTAAAGAAACTTCCAAGAAGTTGTAACATAGTTACTTCTGATGGCTAAACATGGCTATCAACTTGACTAGCTCTGGAACACGCTAACAGATAAATCCACTAAGTACACCTGTAAGAGGTTTTCTTGATCATATTATTTAATGTTAGAAGACCTAGCTTAAAGCAGGGCACCTTAGACTGGCTGCCTTGGAGTGGAAAGAAATGTTGTTCATCCTGTTGTCTTCCTATCTCACTGGCGAGTTAAACTTTCACTCTATTACTGCTGGTGCTGAACTCCTTTGCTGACATCAGATCTCAGCTTCATCAAGATGCTAAAGTGAACTAAAGACTCTCCAGGCATGGTCCATGCCTCCAATGTGAGTTAGAACCTGCTGAAGCACCCAGCCTCTTGGACCAAGCAGCTAACTGGACGTCCACCTCTCCAGAGCGAAGGCGCTTTGGACTACCCACACCATACTGAGCACTCCAATCTAATTGTTTCCTTCCTGGTCCATAGTCATCCTTTTGGCTCTGTTCCTCTAGAAAGCTCTAATACAATAATTTCAAAAGAGAACCCTGACCCCAATGGCTGCCTTCTTTCAGTTAACTTCTTGATGGGTACGGAGGGGCCCCTCTCTTATAGTTTCTAAGCCTAGCGGCTCCATTGCCCCCATCTGAATTTTAGAGTAACATTAAAATAAATTTAAATGCAAAAACCAAAGAAATAAATATGGCATAAATACCAATGGAGACTTTATGTGGATAACCGAAATTAACGGAAAGTTAGAAAATCTGCCCAGGATATTATTTAAGGATGTGTGAAAATAGGCTACCTAGCCACTGGGAGCAGTAAGCAGAGGAAAGAAAACCATCTCATGTTTATGGTGCACTAATGTCTTCGCTCATTCATGGTAATTTTCCCAATGGAGATGTCTTACTTCAATAGACTAGGGTAAATGTTAAATAAAGAATTATAAACACCACTGAAATACCCAATTATTAAGACAACTATATGCGTGTTTGAGCTCCAGACAGGCATACCAGCCCATTCATATTGCAAAATCTGAGGATTATCTAGGGTCAAGGTGGTCCGTACTCAAGTCTGTAGAGATTATCTTCATTACATTAGTTGGGGCTGTGAACACTCAGTCCATTGTAGGTGCCACCATTTCCTAGAAAAGCTATAAGCTGTATAAGCTGAGCACAAACATACTTGCATTCCTTGATCTGGGTTTCTGAGAAAGAAGTAGAAGACAAGACACAGACACTTGGGGCATGAATCTAGAGACCTACCACTTCAAACAAGGAGGCTGAGATATTGATTCTAAGGGTATCTGTTCAGAGACCCATGCTTTCAAGCAAGGAAGTGAGGTAGAGAAAGAAATGAAGGACATGTTATAAGAGCATGCCTCTAAAGATCAATTTCCCTCAACAACATTCTAACTATTAATAATCCAGGAGGGTATGACACCATGACATATCCACTCAAGACAAGCCACCTCTGAGTACTGCTGATTTGGACACCAAACTTTCAACCAATATATACATATTGAATAGATAGATAGATAGATAGATAGATAGATAGATAGATAGATAGATAGATAGATAGATAGATAGAACCAAAAGTCCTGAGGTTCAGAGACTATACCCTACAACCTGTATGGTTCCAATGAAATGAAGATGAACAATCATTTGCATTCAAGGAGCTAGTTATCATGACACAGCATCAAAATGACTTCCACCCTCTTAAATTGACACATAATGACAACCAAGCTTTCTACCAATTCCAGGCTCTACCAATCCCTGTTTCTATCAGTTCCAAATATAATGCCTATAAGAATATCTCCCTTCACCAGCTGTTCACCAGTTTCTCCCCTTGCCTTTGGAGAAGATACAGAAAGAAACATGCAAATCGAGAGGGGGGAGCCAAGGTCAGTTTTTATTGGCTCGGCAATGACTGTGCATTGATGGTGGCTTTATCCAAACATTTATAATGTGTTGGAAGCTGTTCAAACAGTTAGGCAGCTTGTCAACTTCCTAATGAGTGAGACATCCTAAGTTTGGAATGTAGGCGTCTAGTTGTCTCTGACAGCTGAAGGGCATGTGACATATGGCTTAGGATTTTCCAGGCAATTCTTTTCTCAGTAGTTACTAAACACCATAGGAAGGGCAATGCCAGTTGGAGGTAAAGGGGCTGGAGAGACAGGATACAATGCTGTAGGAACTGAAGCCCAGGAGAAGAAAGGGAAGGATTTTGGATGAGTGCATTGGGGGGAGTGTTTGTGAAGGTGGCAGCGCTCTGGCAGTCTTTGAGGGTGGAAAGGATGTACAGTCAAGTGGAAGGAAATTCAAGGTACAACCATCCATATGGGCTGAAGTACAGAGTAAATAGGGCATGAAACATGGAGAGGAGATGACAGTGTTGCTACAAGATGAGAAAGGGTGACATAAACGGTGGAGGACCATGGATAAAGCAGGCTCTTTTAATAAATGTTTTTGGATGGTTTGTGTATGCGTTAATGTATGTGTGTGTTTGTGTGTCATGTAGGTCTGTGGTTGGTGTCAGGTCTCTCTGCACCTGACTTTTTGAGACAGGGCATCTCATCAAACCTGAAGCTCTCTGATTTGTTTAGCCAGGTGGGCCCGTGAGTCCCGGGGATCCTCCTGTTTCTATAGTCCCAGTGCAGGGATGAAAGAATGAGCCACAATGGCTGGCCTGTTACCTGAGTACTGGTGATGAAGCTCAGGTCTTCTCTACACCTTCAGGGCGAGCCCTCTACCCACCTAACTGAGCCACCAACAGCCCCTAAAGCAGAGTCTTCAATAACATATGAACAGTCTTTTCGCAGATGAATAAGTTATGACCCTGCATCAGTGTATCCTGTCCTTCAGACACTGGGAAAATAGCTATCTTCTCTTTCACAAGGTGGAGAGAGAGAGACAGAGAGAGAGAGACAGGGACAGAGACACAGAGATTCAGAGACAGAGAGCAGAGAGAGAGTGCACACCTACGCTATGAGTCACTGAGAAAATCACTAAGAGGGTCCCTGGTCTCTAGAAGACTAGGGTCTTCTGAAATATATGGGTTTTTCCATGATAAAGACAAGTTCCCAAGATTAGGAGGTTCTACACCACTGTGGGATGTCATTGCAATTCAGAAGGTCCTAAAGAGTAAAGCAAAAAGCATTTCTAGGTGCACTAAATGAACAGCTCTAAATGGGTAATCCACAAACCACAAAATTATGCATTTGACTTGAATGTTTATCCATGTCTTGCAAGGCTGGCAATAAGAACCCAAAACACAGTAAGCCAGAGAACAATGGACAGCACTCTACATGGGAATTTTGCTATGTGTACAAGGTTCAACATACACACATATGCACAAACACATGCACACACATGCATACACATAGATATTCATATATGTGTGTACATATGACTATATATATATGTAGGTCACAAGATCTTATTTTATAATAAATACATTCACTCAAAAGGTAAGCACCCTCTACATAAAGAAAAGATGCATACATGTGTGAGAATGTTCAAAAACATAAATTTAAGTCTGCTTTCCAGGTGTGAATTTTTCTCTGATTATAGTGATCCTGGATACATTTAACCCTTGGTTCTGATTTTTTAATGCGAAGCATCAGCCCCATGGCTATCACACAAGTGTCACTGTAGCTACCACATGGCAGCATAAAACATGACCAGTGCACATAGTGGTGGAATCTTTTGACTGAAGATTCAATTATGATATAAAAGGCCTTTTCACAACACTAGTGGCTAGGCCTTGTAGCAGCCCTATAAGATCCACTACACTCAACCAACACCATGATGCTGTAGCAGCCAGGGAACCCTTCCCTGTGTAAAAACTGTAAGAATGAAAAGAAGCATGAAGGAAGAACTTCCCTGAGACTTTCTCTGTGTATACATGCATGTGCACATTTGTGTGGGTGGGTGCCTGTGTACATACACAAATGGAGGTCAGAGGTCAACCTCAAGCATTACTCTTCCGGATACCATCCACTTTGTTTTCTGGGTCAGGGTCTCTTGGTAGCCTGGAGCTCATTATGTGGGCCAAGCTGGCTGTCTACTGGGACCTGCAGTGTTTTCTGTCTTTGCCTGTTCACTTTAAGTGAATAAGTACATGCTACCACAGCCTGCTCTCTCACAAGGGTTCAGGTGTCAGAACTCCGGTCCTCATAATTTGAAGGCAAGAACTTTTCTCAGTTAGCTTCTTCCTCAGACTGCCACGGAGAGCTGTTTCATTGATGAGATGTCTAAGGAAACTTTTGTAGGAAATTCCTGAGCTGTTACAAGATATAAACCGAGGAGCTTGGTGTTCAGTCCAAGAGCAAAATGTAGTGTGACATTAACCTGGGAAGTAATACACAGAGAAGAGGGGACTTTGAATCAACCCAAAACAAGGAGCGGGGTAGGGTGGGTGCTTACCGCACGTCAGATGAACACTGTATGGCTCACTTCACCCACAGGGTGAGCAGCCTGTCATGTTAGTAATGAGGACATGTGGATTTTATTGCTTTCAAGCCTCAAAGCCAGCAATGGAAAACTCCCCCCAACCTAAGCATCCTCACATTTAGGCCTCACTTCTGGCTCTCCCTGTGTCTCTATCATGAAAGCTTCATGCCTGCCATGATTTGAATGTGTAAATGGCTTCCCAAATCCATGTATTGAAACAAAACTCTCACCCTTATAGCATGAGCACCAGGGTTTCTAGGAGGTGATCTGGGCATGAGGATGTATCCCTCTAGAGAGGAATCTGTGGCCACAAGGCACCATTTTAAAGAAAGACATCATGACTTCTAGATGCAAAAGTTGCCTAGTTCTGGATAAAATAGAAGTGAAAAGCAACCCCTAACTCTCTGCTGTTTATAGTTACAGTGTCACACACAGAACTATTCACATGCACAATCAAATGAACTATTTCTCACAACCCCCAGCTCTACACAGATGGACCCAAGACTGCTCACACAAATAGCCAGTTACAATATGAAAGACTTGCCAAGGGGCTTCTATCGTTCTTTTTTCCGTATCTCTTTCTTTCCTACCTCTGCCCTCCTTCCTTTCCCTACATCCCATCTCTGTCACTTCTTTCTCTACTTCTCTGCATCCCTTTCACTCATCCTTCCTTCTGGCTTCTTCCTTCCCTTTTTCTTTCCTCCATTTTCCTTCTTTCACTCCTTCTGCATACTCCATTGCACCTTCTTCCCCAAATGTCTACTAAATGCATGTATATCATGATATAATGCAGTACGTGCTGGGAAAACAGAGTGAGTCAGAAGGTCTTCGACACTGGTCTCACTGTGCACACATTCTGGTTGGTAGAAACAGACAATCCAACATCTAAACAGATAGTTGAGGTGACAACAAAGAGTAGTGAACATGGTGAAGGGCAGTGCCTTTTCAGATGGGAAGTGCCTTCCAATGGCTAGAACATGAAACCAGGGAATTTTTTTTTAAGCACCAAGAGAAAACATTACAGAAGTCATGGACTAGAAAACAACCTGGTGCTAGAGAGATGGTTCAACAGTTAAAAGCACATGTTGCCTTTACAGAGGATCCAAGTGTGTTTCCCACAACCCATATTGGGTGGCTTAAACCTGCCTACAATTCCAGCACCAGGGAGGTTCTGACAGCACCTTCTGGCCTCCACAGTCACCCACATCTCTCTCTCTCTCTCTCTCTCTCTCTCTCTCTCTCTCTCTCTCTCTCTCACACACACACACACACACACACACACACACAAATGATGCATATTTAATAAAGAGAAAGGCTAAAAAGAGTCTAAAATTAGCCCTGGTGAGCTCCTTGGGGAAGGACATGTGGCTAAGTTGCAGCAGTGCACAGGTCCTCAATGCTCCTGCAACCTACAGGCTAAGTCAGGGAAGGGTTGGGTTGTTCTATCAAAGCAGGAAAGGCTTTTATGAATAATTAAGGGATGCATGATCTAATATGTATCATTCTAAAGAACCCCTTGAGAAGCTCCATCTTCTAGCATGTTCTTTAGAAACAGTTGGAGTGATCAACCTTTGATCTTAACCTGGTTATTGACACTGACTGTTATTTAATCTCAAAACTCAGGTTGCAGTTCCCGGGGGGCCAGTGCTTCATCTTCTACCCTTCCCCACTCTCCTATCACTGAAATTAATTGAAGGAGCTTCGCCCATGATTGCTTTCCTTACACCAAGTGGAAGGTTATTTTGTAGTCTTTTAACTGGCTTACTTCACTGACTAACATGATGTCTTCAGAATCATACCTCTTTAAACAATTCTCCAAGTACAATGAAAATCTGCATCCTTTGATGAATGGCCAACTTGGGTTTAAATTAATCAAGGAGAAGATAGTAACCTTTTAATGTTCCAACACATGTCATCCTGGAACACGGGCATCCTCTCCCATTGCTTCCAGGCTCACAATGTTTTGCTTTATGGCCTCTTTTTTTAGGGGTGGAGTGGTTATTTATCATCTTGGAAGCCACAGAATGTATGCATGGTCACTTTGTAGACACGCAGGCACCTATATCATGGGCACACAGAACACTGTTAATATGTACTGTGTAGACTTTGGAAACCAGTTCAAAGAAAAGATGCTGGGTTTTCTAGCGGCAAAAACACTTCTACTCGGGCAATTCTCTGAACACTTTAATTAGAAAACAAATATTTAGCCGGGTGTGGTTGCGCACGCCTTTAATCCCAGCACTCGGGAGGTGGAGGCAGGCAGATTTCTGAGTTCGAGGCCAACCTGGTCTACAAAGTGAGTTCCAGGACAGCCAGGGCTATACAAAGAAACCCTGTCTCGAACCCCCCCCCCCAAAAAAAAAAAAGAAGAAAGAAAGAAAGAAAGAAAGAAAGAAAGA
>NC_034601.1:2627168-2631562 GCF_900095145.1 Mus pahari | reverse complement strand
AAGAAAGAAAGAAAGAAAGAAAGAAAGAAAGAAAGAAAGAAAGAAAGAAAGAAAGAAAGGAAGGAAGGAAGGAAGGAAGGAAGAAAGAAAGAAAACAAATATTATTTGACTTTGTAGAAGCTGCTCAATAGCCTTAGTGAGAGAAGGGAGGAGAGAACTTTTAATTCTGGGGCTTAGATATCCATGAGCCCAGAGAATAACTCTGCTTTTATTAGCCCCAACTCAACAGAACCCAGACAGAATTCCAGTGGCATCTGAGGAGGATTTCCATGTTCAGTCCCAACTCCAAGACTTCTGTTCTTCAAACATGAGAATTGCTCATTTCTCAGATGTGAGAAGTTTAGTTTAGGAGAAAACATACATTATTTTAGATATTGTATCTAAGTTTATGGCTCAGAAAAAAAAATCATTTTGGATTTCCCAAGACTAGCCCCAAAGCATGTCTTAGAAATTAAATATGGCCTTAGTAGGTAAATTACTAGTGAATAGGGGTAGAACATAAGGAAAGGGGAGGAGATAAATGGAAGGAGAGAAGGAGGGGCTTAGGAAAGGATGGGGTGGAGAGAAAGGGAAGAGAAAAGGAGGGAAAAGGAGAGTAATTTAAAGATAAGAAAGGAAGGGGAAGGCAGGAGGGTGAGGGTAGCAATCGAAGGGGGATGAGAGAAAGGAAGAAAGGGTAGAAATAGAAGGAGAATGAAGTAAAGAAGGGAAGGAAGAGAGGGCAGGAGAGGGAGGGAGGGAAATGGAGGAAGGGAGTAAAAAGAGAGACAGAAGGGAAGGAAGAAAAGGAGATACAAAGGGAGAAGAAAAAGGAGGACGAGGATGAGGAAGAGGATGAGGGGCAAGGAGAAAATTAAATGGGAGAGCAGCATTTCGATGTGAGTAGGACACATGGCTAGGTAATAAAACAGACTGCCCCACCCAGGCGTCCATCCCATAATCAGCCACCAAACGCAGACATTATTTCATATGCCAGCAAGATCTTGCTGAAAGGACACTGATATAGCTNTCTCTGTGAGGATATGCCAGTGCCTGGCAAATATAGAAGTGAATGCCCACAGTCATCTATAGGATAGAACACAGAGACCCCAATGAAGCAACTAGAGAATCCCAAGGAACTGAAGGGGTCTGCAACCCTATAGGTGAAACAACAATATGAACTAACCAGTACCCCCAGAGCTCATGTCTGTAGCTACATATATAGCAGAAGATGGCCTAGTCAGCCATCACTGCGAAGAGATGCCCCTTGGTCAACTTTATATGCTCCATACAGGGGAATGCCAGGGCCAAGAAGTGGGAGTGGGTGGGCGGGGGAGCAGGGTGGGGGGAGGGTATAGGGGACATTCGGGATAGCATTTGAAATATAAATGAAGAAAATATCTAATAAAATAAGTTAAAAAAAAAAAAAAACAACACATCTGTAACTCCAGTATCCCTGAGGCTGAGGCAGGAGTTGTATCAAGTCTGAGGCCAACTAGGGTTCTATACTGAGATCCCATCTTAAACAACTCTGTGACATTTTTAAGCATCTTCAATTGGCACTGGGTCAGCCAGGAGAAGAGATTACTTGACCTTTAAGCTTTCCTCCTCCAATTATGAACTCCTGTCCTGTCACTCACTGTCTGCTATTTCTCCTGCCCACTGACTGCCGTTGACTCAACACGTGATTCTTTCCTACCTGCCTGATTGCAGCCTGTCTCTATTCTAGTAAGTGGAACCTTGATTGGAAGATCAAAACATTATAGAAGGTCTTTGATACAAGTTGACTAATCCCTCTCCAGAAAATTTGTGCCAATCTGTGTCTCTCTAGTGTCTTAGAATTATGTATATATGCTCCATACCTTGCTTCCAACTGTGGAGTGTCCACAGTCATATTGACTATGGGTAATATTCGAGTTCCCTTAGGGGAGTTTCTCCTGACCTATCTCACTCCATCTGATGGGAGTATTGGTTGGTTGCTTTCATCTTCCTAAATGAAAGAAAGATACATGGCTATAATTAGCCATTCAGAAGGTGAAACATGGCATCATTCTTCTTGATGGTACTGGGACAGAGGACCTTCTACTGAGACTCTAAAAACTGCCCGTATCTAACCCTCCTAACCCAAGTTTGCGTTCACGGCCGACAGGTCAGTCTCCAGGCACCCCTTGGCTTGCCCCTTTTGCTCACACAGGATTTCATGTATTCCCTAGCTGACCTTGAACTTCCTATGTAGCTGAGGATCCTCCTGCCTCCACTTCTTGAGTGCTATGATTTTAGGTATATGTCACTATGCCCAGTTTATATGCTTCTGGGAATCCAACTCAGGACTCCATGAACGCTAGCACAGCACTCTACCCGCTGAGCTACATCTGTCCAATATTTTTCTAATAAAATTCCATTTACTTATGTTTATTTCCCAGAGAGAGTCTTTCTTGTTTGTAAACAAATAGGCCTAAAGGTACAGCATCCAAGATTAGCAATGTTATCAAGAGAATTCATAAGTTCATATAAGGTCAGGCTCAAGTGAGGTCTTTGACATAATGGACTCAATTTTATAATAGTAGATTTTTATGCCCTACTGAGCAACATTTTAAAGATGTATTGATTTTTATATTCCTTGTAAGGATTAAGAATGGTTTGCTTGAGTGCATGTATGTGCAGCACACACATGCAGTACCAATAGAGACCAGAAGAGAGAATCAGCTGCCCAGAATTTAGGTGCCATCATGTAGAGACTAGGAATTGGAACCAGCTCCTATTAATTAATTAATTTTAAAACACATTCTCCCCTGGGAAGATGGTGGGTTCAAGTGTGTCAGCCACAACTTAAGGATCCAGTGATTTAAACAATGAAACTTTTACATAAAGCTACACAATTTTCTAAATTTTCTAGAATAGAAGGATTAAAACTCTCAGACTGATGCTTAACATCTAGATGTGCTGTAGTCCTGAGCTGAGCGCCTGTGTCTGTAACTTCAGAAGCTGTTTGTTTATAGAATAAAAGCTGTTTACATGGCCCAGGCTCCACCATGCAATCACAAACAAGCTCAAATTGAGTAAGTGAAGGCAGTGACTGGGAACGCCCGGGGTGTGGACACTGTCACCTCAGGAAAGGCAGAAGTACACAGGCAGCATCTCCCTTTCTTTCCCTCTCAGGAATGCACAAGCTTCTAGCTCATCTCCTTCCTGGTGAGTGCAGAGGTCTAGGCCCACAGCTAGGGTTCTGGTTAGCTGTCTGGGGAGACATAAGCCCTCTCAGCTTTTGAATCCTCAGTCTTTTAAAATGGAAATAGCAGAATCCTGCAGAGATTAGTAAGCAAATGTGAGTCGAGGTTGCCAATATAGAGTCAGACACAGAAGGGAGGGTGGCAACTGTGGGATCTTACAGGAATTTCATCAGCAGGAAGGATCTGCATTTTTCTTAGGTGAAGGGCATCATATGGAAACCTGGGCTATACCCCAATGGCAAATTTCTATGCTCCAAAGAAGGGGTGCTGTAACCACAGTGATGCTAAGCAACAACTCTACCTCCCGAATGTCCTGGTGTGACCATTCTAGTGAATGGAGTGCCCCAATCATTGACTTTCATTTGTTCTTTGGTTATCCCTGTGTGGTAAATGGGGCAGCTATCACCAATCACATTTCAGAGACAAATTAGGACAGCCGCCTGCTGCCTGCCCCAACTGTGGTGCCTGTGGTTGGTGTGGCAAAGCCTGTTTTTCCACCTCACACCTGCATCTTGGTGTGTAGCAGTGTCTCATGGAGAAGGCAGAATGTGATCAGACTAAAGCATTCACCTTTTTTTATTATTATTAGATATTTTCTTTACTTACATTTCAAATGCTATCCCGAAAGTTCCCTGTACCTTCCCCCCCCCCATGCTCCCCTACCCACCCCAGCCCACTTCTTGGCCCTGGCATTCCCCTGTGCAGGGTAAGCATTCACCTTCTAAATGTTCGCAGGAGCCTAGTGGGGATGCAGTATCTCTTCCATTTTTTTGCACTTCTAGATATTAAGCCAGAGACAAAGTATGCGTGTGATGAAGCTCAAGTTGAGTACATCTGCTGCTACTGGACTCACGGAACGAGGGATATACGTCTTTATACAAACGCACAGAACACATATCTAGATATTTAGAGGGATTGACAGGCAGGCAGGCAGGCAGGCATATAAAATTACAGAGCAGTGATAACTCTGGGAAACCTCACTGCAAGCACTGGGTGCTGAGGGTAACAACCTAGCAGGCTCCAGAGCCAGTGGATGACAGACCCAAGCAACACTGGATATTTTCTTGCTTTGAAAAGCAAGACAAGCCGGGCGTGGTGGCGCACACCTTTGATCCCAGCACTCAGGAGGCAGAGGCAGGTGGATTTCTGAGTTTGAGGCCAGCCTGGTCTACAAAGTGAGTTCCA
>NC_034601.1:2613910-2627118 GCF_900095145.1 Mus pahari | reverse complement strand
AAAGAAAAGAAAAGAAAAGAAAAGCAAGACAGAGAATTCTCATCATGTCAGAAAGACCCTGGGAAAAAAACATATAAAGATACTCCTCACTGTGTGCCCACCTGTAACGTGGAAGGCATCGATTTAAATAACACAGGTCCATCTATCACCTGGCCTTGCAGTTTGTGATTCTTTTCCTTCTTGTACACTGCCCATACAAGCCATCTGCTCACAACCTTGCCACTGACTCCTGGTCAGGTTATTTTCTCTCTGCCTTTCCCATCCTGCAATGACTCTATTTATTTATGAGCCACACAGGGGCCTTACATAACTTCCACATCCTCCTTAAATGACACACATCATTTGGACCTGCCAATGTCCCCCTGAATCCACACCACTTCTCTAGCACTGGCATAGGGCAGACTTCCAGACCCATCCATCTTGACATTCCAGCAAGCGAGTCTTCATTTTTCTCCAACTCAGGGGCAAGAACACTCACTGGACAAAACAAAATCTAGAATGTGA
Source organism: Mus pahari (assembly GCF_900095145.1). Taxonomy (NCBI): domain Eukaryota; kingdom Metazoa; phylum Chordata; class Mammalia; order Rodentia; family Muridae; genus Mus; species Mus pahari. Next base: position 2,626,614 of record NC_034601.1, on the reverse strand, counting down.
ATTATTAACAACCAGAACAAATATGAGGTTAACAATATCTCTGGTACATCAAGAATATCTTTTCAACCCAAGATCTTATTCACTTCAAATGTGAAATGTCCTCATTATGGCCAAGGTCAGCAACATAATCGTGAACATGGCTATCAGCATCACCAATAGCACCACCATCATCATGAATACCACCATTAACATCACCACTATCATCATCACCATTATTGACACTACCATCATCATCAGCCACCAGCCATGCCATCAACACCATTATTACTGCTACCACCACCACCACCACCACCACTACCACCACCACCATCACCATCCTTGCCACTAAAACCCTATCAGCACCACCATAATTACCATTACTACCTTTGTCAGCAGAATAGCCATGCCCACCATCACACCTCCAGATTGATCACATTATAAACATTCACCATTATAAGGTACTATAGCTCTCGCAGGTACTATAGCTCTCATAGCACCAGCAGTTATGTATCTCTAAGAACTGGGAAACGAAGTTGTGATATATCTGAAGAAAGTAAAAATCTTTGCTACTTGGAAAAACCTCAAGCATGAAAGAACATGAGAATATGAGGGAGGGCTGTCTGAATGTTGAGTTCATGCTGCAAAGGACACTAGATAAAAGTGGGCTTTGTAATCAAGAATGGGGGACAAGAAATAATCATCATTTTATTTTAGCAATAAAGGCCCAGTTGGAGGCGTAAGGGTCTCATGTATTAAATGCTCAAGCAAAGCAGCCTTGAAACTCAGAGTGTTTTGCTATTCTCCTTGAGTATAAACCCTCAGATCCCCTCCCACTGTAGCAGTGTAGGTGGGAGAGCAAATGCTGACAGAACCGAGCCCCTGGGAGATGGAGGATGCTGGCATCCGAAAGAAACTTCTCCATTTCCCCGGCCAGCTGGGAAGGAGAGAAGGAGGCTTCAGGGAGTAATTAACTGTCATGCTTAAGATTAATTGACGACCCTCCAGTTTTGCCCTAAACACAGATGTATTGGGATCAGGACACAACCTTGAATGGGAAAGGTGAAGGGGGAGCAGTTATTTCTGGACCGGAGCAAGGTGAATATGCAGAATGGTGGGTAATGCTGAAATGCCAGCCGTAGAAGCGGGGCAGGCTATACATCATCATGCCTTCCCATAAAGTGGCTTGTCAGAAACCAGCCAAGGACTTAAATTAGAACCAGTCAGTGTTGGGAAGTTTCTTCATAGCAACTGGTCCACAGAGAGTCTGTTCTCCTGTGACAAAGGCTGGGACATCCTTCTGGCGTACGCGTCCATGTCTGTGCCTGATATGGAGAAAGGTATTTAAATGAGAAGCCACAATGGCTTACCTGCCATGGGAGAAGATACTTACAACTTCACAGACAGAATGCTCCTCTGTATCTTACTCCAGAATGCACTTTTAGAGAAATAGAAAACGGTTTCCCCTCCAGGAAATATGCGCCAAGACGGGGGCTCTTCACCAAACAGAATATCCTTGTATAACCCATCATCTGCCCATCCGCCATGCCTTGCCAGCATCTGCTGCTACACACTTCCCTGATGATGATACAGGGACTCATATGTGCATTTTCTTCTGAATTATCTAATCCACAATGGAAATGGGAGAAAAAAAACCAAGACTTTTTTTCACTATGCTCCAAAATACCTCAACAAATATTTGACAAGACCTGTTTTATTCTGTGTTGCCTGAGATGGAACCTGAAGTCTTGTCCATGTGAGGAAAGAACGCTACCTCAGCCATATCCCCAGTCTCTGTTACAGATTCTGAGGGCTGAGTTAAAATTCCCTCTTTGGTACTCAGTCTATCCAAGGAAATTATGTATGAGGACTATTCACAATGGCCTCAATTTGATAATAATTATTCTTCATGATGCCAGTTAGTAGTTTCTATGGGCTTCTTGTCTCTACAGATATAAAAAGTAATTTTGATTTTAAGAGGGCATGTTTGAAATTGTCCCTGTATCAGTCCAGCACCTAGCAAGAATGGCAGGGAAACTCCCCTAGGTTTTCTTCTTGCCTATAATGTTCTCTGTCTACCAAGAAAGACACATTTCAGATGCACAGTAGATGGTGAGAAAATGCAGGATGTGTGTGACCAGGCCCCTAGAGGTTCACAGGGAACACACACACACACACACACACACACACCCTTCTATTTTTTCTTTCTTTTTTTTCTTCTTTCTTTTTTGTTTGTACAGAGCTCACCATGTCTGGCATCAAAATATCTGACTAGCTGTTTCTGCTCTCCTTCCTTCTTATTTCTGTTTCTGGCTCCTCTGTAGACCTCTGTAGGCATGCATTCTAACAGGAGTGGCCTTTCTCCGTGGCGTGTCTGCAGGTGGAAAGCTGTTCTGATCCGCTCTACTTTGAGGATCCCAGGTACCTTTCGCCAAAATGGTGCTTTTCAACATCTCTCCCTCTTCACTACGTAGGAGCATGAGAACAAGCAGTCCCGGGTACAGTAGGGGACAAGAGAAGAGTGTACCACAGCTGAGACGCTCTCCCCATCTCTTAAAGTTGAAATTATCATCAGTTACCCCCAGTAACCTTAACAGGGGCCAGATCTTACTGGTTTGTTTGTTTTGTTTTTTTGTTTTGCGCTCTCTGCATACATAAAGCCTTTCAAGGGTACAGAGCTACTTAAGGAATGATAGAAGCCTTCATAGCCTTGCCAGGTACTGACAACAGATAGTTGTCTGTTTTCAATAGTCTGAGACAACGAAGCAGCGATTTCTCTGTGCTTGGATCTGGAGTGCCTCCAGGCTTTAAATGTTATTGCCCAGCAGAGTATCCAACTGTGTTTGTGAGAGGAAGGGAGGCCATTAAAATTCATTTGCTAAGAAGTCTCCAGAGGAACACAGGGCTTTCATCCTATCTGACTTCTCCAAATCCAGTGGAATCCAACAGCCACCAATTTCTCAGGGACTCCAGGAGCAAATGAGTGACAATAATGTGCTGTTGTGTGTGCATGCTGTCCCTCTATCGGTCCCCTCGGTGGCCAAAAGCATGAGTTTCTTAGCAAGGGGGCAGAGTCAGGTCAGAGACCCAGCATGTTATTAGAAAAGAGAGGGGAACTGTAGGGGAACCTAGGAGTCCGCTTTGCATGTGACCTTCCATGAACAAAGGCAGCCAGCCGAGCCTCCAAAATACATCCAACTCGAGGTTACTGAAAAGCAGGCCTCCGAGAATGCCAGCAGAATCCAGTTGAGGTTCTGCTACCGTTGCATACAGCCAGCCACATGAGACAGTGGCCAATTAAAAAAAAATCTTTCTAATGAGAAAGAACAAATATTATATGTTGATTCCTGAGCAAAGAAGTCAGGAAGTAGGAAGTCAGAGTCGGAGCCATCAGTAACTGAACAACCAGAGGAAGGTAATAAGGAACTGCATGCCTCTGTCCCTCAGGAGAACAAATGCAGTCTGGTCCTGAATCCCATGTGGTCATGAGTCTGAGGTCAGCCAAGTTCACATCAGAGTTTGAGGAAGTACATTGTGATGTATGCTATACTATTAAATTGTCACATGCTTGCAGAAATCACCAAGAAGCTGGACCAAAAAGCAGAATAGATTCCCCACTTCAGATCCAAGCATCTTTTTTTTTTTTTTTTTTTTTTTTTTCTTTGAGACAGGGTTTCTCTGGAACTCACTCTGTAGGCCAGGCTGGCCTCGAACTCAGAAATCTGCCTGCCTCTGCCCCCCAAGTGCTGGGATTAAAGGCGTGTGCCACGATGCCCGGCTTCAGATCCAAGCATCTTATGTCAAACTGTTCTGGAAGGCCCCTTACCTAGGCCTGGCCCTGGAACACAGGAAAAGGGACACAAACCAAGCACGGTCCTTACCCCTGAAAAGACCTCATAGCTAAGCCACTTCTAGCAGGGGTTATCTCCGTTCATCCCATGGCATAAAAACACCTACACTGTAAAAAGAATTAGTAGTCCCTCCATGTAGAGGCTAGCTAACTGCCTCAACTTCCCCAACCAGTTTCTGCTCAGTGTTATAAGTCACCAACCAGAACTTTGTTTGTTTTCCGATCAGGCTAGCCCACTCGTCTGGGTTGGATCAGACCAGTCCAGTCCTCTGGAATGGATGGTGTCCACAGGTAAGTTGAGCATGGTGCCATATCTGCTGCTTGTATGTATCTGTTGTTGGATTGTTTGTTTCTTTAAACCATGAATGGCTACATGTTTAATGAACTCACTCATTCTGCAGCTAAGTCCAGCAAGTGTAGATCATTCTGCAGCCTGGAGGACATCATTGTGGATGGATGGCCTGAAGTAGGAGAGACATTGCTGACTCTCTATTTACTCAAAGCTGCTGATTCCTAAATTTAAATTTGTTGTCTAGTCAATCACCCTTTAAAACAAACAGACAGACAGACAAACAGATTTGCTCAGTGCTGCAATTTTACTGGTGAGACCATTTATGTATAAAAAACCCTGGGAATCATAGAGTGATATGCAAATATCTCCTGTGGCTTTGAAGATCCGTGCTCCTCAAATTCAGTGGTAGATCATCAAATCGCATCTAAAAAGAGGGTGTCATTCTGAAAGGTGGACTTAAGCCCCATTAAAAAGAAAGCGTATGGAGGGACAAATCCATATATTCCTAAGACAGCAGGTCTGAGACCTGAAGCAAACAGAGCTGATGGTGTCGATGACAATAACTGCAAGCATCTCCCGCATTGTCATTCATCGTCCTTTTATTATACATTTCAAGTGCCTTCTCTGAACTTAATCCACATCCTCAAATGCCATAAAAACGACGCCACCCATAAATCTAGGAATGGAGCACTCTGGGTCAGAGGAAGGGCAGATGCAAAGCATTGCAATGACCTTGACAGGTTTCAGATGAGCAGGCATGAGAGAAGGCACACGGCACCCTAAAGACAAAAACGAAGCTTAGGAGATATGGGCTCTGAGGCAGGAAGAGGCCAGATGTTGATGCTCTTAAGATGGAAGTTACTTTTTTCCTCGTCTTGCTTTCCAAGCCTAATAGAACAGTATTGGATTACCGTAAGTATGATGTTATCAGGGTACTCTTTTATTGTGGTTTACAAAAACTATAAAATTCATTCTGTCACCCATCTTCAGTAGTGTTAAATACATACAAAATGTTCTGAATTAGATGGCTCGGACATTTTGACCTTGCGAATGTGAAACTCTATACTGATTAAAACACAAGCCCTGGACTTGAGAGATGGCTCAGTCAGCAAAATGCTTGCCTTGCAAGTATGAGGACTGAGTTTGATCCCAACATTGAAGTAAAAAGAAATCCAGGTATAACAGCACACATGCCTGTGAGCCCAGTAGTGAGCATGTGAAGGAAGCAGGAATCTGGGCGAGCTCAATGGTCTGCTGAGGCACACCCAGTCAGTTAGCCCCAGTCAGTTAGTAACAGTGGCAAGTGGTGAGGAAGACACCTGATGGTGAACGCTGGCATTCACACACATGTGCAGAAATATAACACATATACACATAAACATCCCCTAAGCAGAACACCCCCACACCCTATCACTTCTCCCTTAATGTCCTTATGACCATCATCCTATTTTCTCTATGTGTATCCTGGATGTCTTCTCTAAGGGACATTATATCACAACTGTCTTTTTGTGACCATCTTGTTGCTGACCTCCAAATTCATGCATGGTGTAGTATGTACCATAATCTCCTGAAGATTAAACTCTCCCTTCCAGGCCCTCTCCTTACATCTGGGTTCTATATGACCCCTCCCCTTCCTCTCTCATTGCTTCCCTAGACGACCTCCCAAGGTAGACAGGACATTGGCCTTTGCTGGTCCCACTTGTTATCTGAAAAGATTCTTCCCTGCTGCCATCACATCACAGTAATATGGGCAGATAATACACCTCCGCGATCCCCTCCACCCTCAGGCTGACAGTCACTCTCAATAGTCTATACGTGTAGGCTGTGTTAACTTTTAATAGTGATGACTTTCACAGAGGCATGTTAACAAAAGTATAATCATAATCCTTTATTTAATTTGCCTTTCCATGACCTGCTTCCTCCTCTTGCTTTTCTTATAGTTTCAGGATGTATACATTTACTTTATAGATTTTAAAAATTATTTTATTCTATTATTTTGTGCATAGGGGTGTTTTGTCTGCATATATGTCTGTGCCCCCACGTGTGTGCAATGCCCTCAAAGGTCAGAAAAGAGCAGCAACTCATCTAGGACAAGGGTTACAGGTGGTCTAGCTTCCTTAGAAGTAACGAGGATTGAACTCAGGTCCTCTGAAAAAGAAGCCAGTGCTCTTAACCACTGACCCACCACTCCAGCCCTCTTCTTTCCTAAATTTAATTTTATTTTCACATTTGTGGTTTGGGCATGTGTATGGAACTATGTGCATATGAGTGCAACACCTGTAGAGGTCAGAAGAGGACATCGGACGCCATGGGGCTGAATATCAGCTGCCCAACACAAGTCCTGGGAGCTATTCTGGTGCTCCGCGAGAGCAGCAAGTATTCTTAACTGCTGAGACATCTGTCCCGTTCAGTCATTTTTCTTAGTCTCCACTTTTCTTCCATTAGACCCCCTCTCCTCTCCCATATTCTTTTCTCTTTTTTGTTTTGTTTTGTTTTGTTTGTTTTGTTTGTTTTATTTTTCAAGACAGAGTTTCTCTATGTAGCCCTGGCTGTCCTGGAACTCACTCTGTAGACCAGGCTGGCCTCAAACTCAGAAATCAACCTGCCGCTCCCTTCTAAGTGCTGGGATTAAAGGCATGCGCCACCACGCCCGGCTCCATATTCTTTTCTACTCCCAATTCTTACACACAAACACACACACACGGAGACACACACATAAACACTTGCACACATGAGTGCACATACACTGGGACACACGCACACACATACATGCACACACATGCACACACACACACATGAATCTAAACGCTACATATGAAAGCATGCACTGTTTAGTTTCTGAGTCTGGTTTATCTCCCTTAACATCAAGATCTCTGGTTCCATCTATTTTTCTATAAACATTACCATCTCACCCTTCTTTACAGATGAATGAAATCACAGTGTGTGTATATGCTGCATGTTCCTTATCCAGTCATCTTCAGATGGATCACTGGACTGATTTCATTTCTTGCCCATTGAGAACAGTGCAGCAAGAAACACCTTGTTCTGCCTGAGCCCAGACGCTCTCCTCCGCTACCAACTTTCCTGGAGCCAGAACAGTTTCTGAAGGATCCTCCTCTCAGATGCTCTCTGAATCCTTAAGATGCAGATCCCACCAACCATGGACTGAAAGTAGTGAGAAAATAAAGTTTTGCATTGGTGCTGATCTGTACAGACTTCCCCATGTCTCTTTTCCCTAAACAACATGACAACTATCTGCCTGGCATTTACCTTTGGGTGAGTGAGATTAAACTGTCAACTTGATATAACCTAGAACCACCAGGGAAGGGAGTGTTAATGAAGAATCATCGAGATCAGGGTGGCCTGTGGGCATGCCTGTAGGGGTCTGCCTCGTGAGTTGTGGGAAGACAGGCCTCAGATGTGAGCAGCACTGTTTTGTGCACCCGACATTGGTCTGTACAGAATAAAGAGGTCTAGCTACACAGCAAGCATGCATTTATTCCCTTCGCTCTTAAGTGTGGATGTAATGTCATCAGCTAGCTGCTTGAGTTCCTGCCTTGACTTCTCTGAAACAACAGACTATAATTTGGAATTAAAAGCAAAATAAACCTCTTCTTTCCCAAAGTTGCTTTAAGCTAGGGTTTATTATTACAGCAACAAAATGAAGACTACATTATGCAGCACTGATATCATGAGTCATCCATAGTGACTTAAAGCCCTCAGAAAGGCTGCACACAGCTCCTGTAAAGGATCAGAGCATACTTGTCTTCTGGTCTCTCTGGAGTGTCCTGGATCCAACCCCATGAGAATAACAAAGGTCCACTATCCAGTTTCTGTTGTAGTCATTCAGCCCTTAGCATCAGCACTGTTATCATGTTATCATCACTGATATCATCACTCCTGACATAACACTCAAGAGTCTATTCCCAGACTCAAGGTTCCTGGTCCTTCTAACTGCTTCAAATATAACATTATCTAAACACTGGATTGATCTTCAAATACTTGAAAGAAATGAATGAGCTTCCTGGATCAGCCCGTCTCCAGAACACACATGGCATTCTTATAAATATGACTTAACAAACTCCAACTGTGTTTCTCCGCTTTGTACCACAGAACCTCACATTGCCATTGTTGTTGCCGCTCCTGGTACTGTTTTTGAAAGGCATGCTTAGGGCTGGTGAGAGGTCTCAGCCAGTAAAGGTGCTTGCTGCCAAGCCTGACGAGCTGAGTTCAGTCCCACACGGTAGAAGGAGAGAAGTCAGTCCGCAATTCATCTTTCCACACTGACACGTGTACCGTAGTTCATGAGCACACATGCCCACATAATTAAATAAGATCAATTTTCAAAGATCTTTGTGGAGATTTGTTCTCTATGTACTCCCATGGGGTAAATTCTTGCAGCTTGAATGAATGTTTCAGCAGCTTGGCATCATCTCATTCCTCCAAATGCACTGCACTCTCTGGCTAAGAGTCCATGCAAGAAACACATGTCCAAGAGCCATACTCAAGAGTGTGGACTACGTTCTCCTGTCCCAAGTCTACCTGTGATTTGAAGACTCATTTTCCGTCTGAATGAAAGAGAGGTCATTTGTTTCCAATTACTGTTTCCTGTTTATAAAATAAGAGGTCCTGTCACCTGGACCATTTTTCCTAATTACAAATATGTACATTTTTAGATCTCTCTCTCTCTCTCTCTCTCTCTCTCTCTCTCTCTCTCTCTCTCTCTGTGTGTGTGTGTGTGTGTGTGTGTGTGTGTGCAAAGCTCAGAATGGCACAGTGAGAATCTGTGTCTATGAGATTTACATTTCTGCTCCCGATGGCGACTCACTGAAAGTGACAGCCATGTAAAAATGATTGGCAGCCAGCAGCTTAAAGAAATACTTAAGGCACAAGACACTGCAAAACTAGGGCAGAGTCCTCAACTCTGCTTCAAAATAAAGATGTTGTTCTGTGTTGTTCTTAAAACAGTTACTCATTTGACATACTTTCTCATGGCTCTGTGTGTATGCACACATGCACAAATGCATGTTCATGTGTACAGGTGAAGATGTGTGCATATAAACTCGTGAACTCCCAGCTGAGGGGCTGAGGACAATCTTGCATGTTATTCCTCGGGTGCTGTCAACCTTGATTTGTTTCTCACTGGTCTGAAACTTGATCATACTGGCTGGCCAGTGAACTCCAAAGATCTGCCCCAATTGAGCTCACCAGCACAGGCATTACAAGAAGATTTCACCAAACCTGGCTTTCTTTTTTAACTATGATTTCTGGGGACCGAATTCAGTAATTTATGTATGAAATATAAGCACGTGCTGGCAGAGCTATCTCCCCAGCGTCTCCTCTTCTTGTAGAATATAAACCATGCACATATGTAATGAAGTGCATGTACACAAGATTTCCAAAATCAACAGGGCACTGAGAGAGTTTATATCTAGTTCACCCACACCTTCAATCTACTGACGATCTAGTCTATCAAATAAGGCTGTGTACTTGAAACAAATGGTTCTATTTGCCCTGATCTGAGTCCTCTTTACTTTTAATTGCCTGCCATTCATTTTCTCATTCTGAAGGTACAATCCAGGGGTCCTCACCCCATCACTGCACCTGTGATCTACTTCCATCTGCATATCAGGGAAGAGTGAACCAGCGCCGTGCAATCACAAAAGCAAACACATTAGATTCCAAATGATCTCTGAAATAACCCGGCTGGCTGATGCTGCAGGCTTGGGAATGCAGAGCAGAAGCTTGATGCACTGCTGCCCCTGATCCAAAGCAAACAGATTCCAGCAGGAGGGCCGTGAGGGCGCTGTGAAGCCGACACACTTGTCAGAACACCGTGGGCATGTGTTCTACCACATAGGCCTGGAGAGGCCCCTGGAGACATGTGGAGTCTTATCTTGGGGATCTACTGTATTACTCGAGACAATGGCTACCTTACCTCTAGGCTGCCACTCTCCTGGAGAAAGAGGAAAAGAGGAATGTTTATTAGCATCAGTGCTTGAACACAGAGAGACAAGAAGGATGGTGGGTGGGAAGGGGAAAAGGGCTGCTGTTAGGAAGGGAGAGACTACAGATGGACTGAAAGATGAGATTCAAAGCCTGAGCTTGGGTCTCATGGCCATTGCTGCACATTTTGACAGTGAGAGCCGAGGTAGATGACACTATCTCCCCTTCTGTGTGTATACACCTTTTCCAGGTCACCTCTTCCAAATCTTTATTAACTGTTATTCTGTCTTTGGTACTGATACTGAGCCAGGCTATCAACAAGACACCTATAAACACAGGCTGATGGTGACTATGAGTCAGGAAAGACCTCATTGCTGCACTGGAGCTGGGAGCCCCCAGCTCACCTGTGAAGTGAGCTTTAGCTAGACTGAGAATAACCAAAAGACGCCACACAGAGAAGACCAAAATCTCTACAAGCCCTCACTGGCAACAAGAGTGAAGCTTTTCAGACCATCTATTTTAATTGGCATGAGTTAGCTCAGGTTGGTTCAACAAAGAAAATGTCTAGCCCTGCCCATAGAGTCCACCCACTAGCCAAAAATTGATAACATTGTTTGATACATGAAAATGCCAACTATTACAGTGCCAAGAGAGATATGGAACCCCAGGCTTTTGTGATGACCTTTATGGCATCTAGCCTAGAGCAATAAAAGAGAGATGGTTGATAGGAAACTCAGCAGATTGTGGATAGGGTATGCTAAAAATTCATATTTGAGAAAATGAAGCATGAATATTACCAGGAGCACAGTGAATGCTAAGGACCGTATAGAGAATTGTTGGTCATTGGCCATGAGCACTAGGCAGTCTTTGTCTCAAGGACTATGCTAATAGCTATGTTTCACACAAATCTCGATTTATTACATACACCCATCTTCACAATTAACAGACACCATGAAAGCATATGCACAACTCCATAGCTTCCCAGGTTTTAAAGTGTCCCATGTCCCAGACTGGCCTGGAATTTCCATACATTAAAAATGACCTTGAACTTCGGATCCTTCTGTCTCCACCTCCTGAATGCTGGGATTACAAATGTGAGTCACTGTCCTGGCTTCCTGAATGTGGCTGTGATAAAGCTCTGTGACAAAAGCTACAGAGAGGAGGAATGGGTTGATTTGTATTGTATTTCCAAGGAACAGTCCATCACTGAAAGAAGTTCACACAGCCTCTGAAGCAGAAACCATGCAAGGCATTGTTTTAATGGCTTGCTGAAGCTCAGACTCAGCCAGATGACTTATACAGCCCAGAATATTTTGCCTAGGGAATGGTGCTCACTAGCACTGATACCTCTTACATCAATAAGCAATCAGAATGGTCCCCACAGACCAAAGGCTATAAGTCAATTAGTCCTGGGCAATTGCCCTTCTCAGGTGACAGTAGCTGCTGCCAAGTTGATAGTTAATATAAGGGAGAACAGCCACATTGGTTGGTTTTCACACATGGTATGTCTTCAGTAAAGTCACATGTGGTTCTGCCTCATAATTAAGGGGTCATATAATGATACTGTGCAGGTTGTAACATAGGCTTTGCTATAAAACAGCAATAATGACAATCCAGGTTAGTATTTTGATTAATCATAGAATCAGCAGGAATAGAATGAAAGATTTACACAGAGGATATTTTAGTCCATGACCAGAAACAGATACAAGTAATCCATTAGGAGTGCCTGCCACCCTAGAGGATGTCAACTTTGGGCAAGAATCACTGGGTAGGGATAAAACCAGAAGAGGTGAAAGAATGAGTCTGGCCTAGATTTATATTCATAGTCTTGCCGGTATTTATGTAACAGTATGCTTTCTCTCTCACACACACCATGTCTTCTCTTCAGATGACTACTTATGAGTAGGAATCTCACACCTGTCAAGGGCTACATAAAATTTCTGGGAGTCTGACATGGCCATCCACCATCATGGAGCAGAGATTGCTGTCAACCTCTTAAATATCTTGGCCCTGGAATCATGGAAACTATATAAGCCAAATATTACAATGAGGTCTAGGTTCATTGAGATGATAATTGGAATCAGAAATTCTTTACGGGTCCTTAACTCCACCTGCCACTGTCCCCTGCACCACAGCTGTAAGTTGTCTTGGAAGGGGCTACAATATACAAATGATGGAAGACAGACAGAAGGTGGGGCTCTCTAGCTCCTTCACCTTGGATCATTTGCTCATCTCTGCAGATTGGCATGTTAACCAACCAAAAATTGTTTACCTAACCTGTCTCAGCCTCTTCAAGGCTGAAAGCATAGAAATAAGTCATTTCCTAAACTGAAAATCATCTTAGGTTCCAGGAACAGCAGAACTTCATAGGACAGAGTATATTCCATATGAGAGCAATTACCCCCACCCCCAGGGCAAGGCTCTGCCTTGCAACAAAATTGTTCATCCCATAGGCATAGAAGACAGACAAAACTGAAGGTAGAACGTCCAGCCTTTTATCTTGGACCTACAAACCTATAGGGCCAGGTCAAGAGCCAGTTCTTTTAGCAGAAGCACCTTCTGAGTGATTGTCTCAAAGTAACTTCTTTAAGTCTCTCTCTCTCTCTCTCTCTCTCTCTCTCTCTCTCTCTCTCTCTCTCT
>NC_034601.1:2611248-2613905 GCF_900095145.1 Mus pahari | reverse complement strand
CTCCCTCCCTCCCTCTCTCTCCATTCATCCCTCATTCCCTCTTTCTCTTTCCTTCCCTTCTTCCCTCCCTCTTCCTCCTCTTTGTCTCTCCCTTCTTCCCTCCCTCTTCCTCCTCTCTCTTTCTGTCTCTCTCTGTCTCTATCAGTGTGTGTGTGTGTGTGTGTGTGTGTGTGTGTGTGTGTGTGTGTGTGTCCTGAGTTCAGGCAAGGTAATGTATAGATGATAGGATAACCTCAGAGAACTAACCTCACCCTCTACTCAACCATCAATTCTTTCTACAGCATCTGCAATAGGTAGAGGTCCCCCCAAGGGAGGACAAGAAGGAAGATATGGATATAGTTGGACCAACAACATCAACCACAAATTTAACAAGTTCTAAATGAAGCCTTGTAATCAACAAAAGTAGTTATTAAGGAACAAGGTGAAAGGCCATGGCCTCCATGTGTAAGTCTACTATCTAACATCAAGACTTGTTTTCTGCACATATGCCAGTACTAGCCCATCATCTATGGTAGAGAATAATGGTAATATCTGGATATGCAAGTGACATCTAAGACTCTGCCTGCATTCACGGTCTCCTCTGAATTGTCTCCACTTTAACCATCTTCAAACTTCTATTGTTTCTTGACTTGATTCTTTTATACAACTTGGGGTTCCTTTCCTTCAGATAGGAATCTGTACTGCATTTACAAAATCGAGAAATCCATTGGCCATGCTTTAGGGAGGGTTGCCCAGAAGGGGCATTCTGACCCATGCCTAACTGATGGGCACTAGATATGCATTGTGGATTTCCTATGCACATCTGTGCATGGAAGGTATATAAACCAATGAATGGTGGGTGGCAAACAGATGCTGATCTTCTGGCTGGATGTTTCATTCAGTTCCCAGGTGTTCTGCCAATTAGAAAGATGCTGTCATTACAGCCTCAGCACTGTGATTAGGTATTTAGAGAACATGCACGTTGCTCAACAGGTTCTAGAAAAATGTGCCAAGAAGGCAGACCTTAAGAATGGGCCACTCTTTATGAAAAATAACATTATCTACAAATGGTTGAGGAAATGGAGCATGGTGGGTAACAAACAACTCAGTATCTAGAGCTTTCTAGGACAGAAGTCACGATTCGTGTAGCCATGTTTCCATCTGGCAGCAGTAGAACATCAGAGAAAACCTTTCTCCAAACACAGCTTGCCCAGCGTGCTCACCCTTCCTGCGTCCATTGGCCCACTCTCCTTTGTAATCCGAGCAGGTGACAACTTCATTGAACTGTTGGCAACAAGAGGAGGTATCGATTCCCCCACAAATGCCCTAATGACTAGAGACTGAGACACAAACCATAAATGGAGACTTTCTGATTCCAAGTGAAATTATAGTTTGCCCTATGAGATTGCACAATAAATCAGGGGAAAAACCAGCCAACACAGGACTCTGGGGTCACTGAAGAGATGTTGACACATTACAATAATGAGAACTTGAAATACCTCATGCCCTATTGATTTTCAGGCTGAATCATTCCCACTGCAGAAGATTACAAGAGTCTGTCCTGGAATCATGGCTCACGCGGGAGACGCTGATGAAAAGATACACCCGATGCAATCAAAACGAAAAACTCACTTCTTCTTATTACAAATCTAATACCATTGTCCCTGGGCTGGGTGATAGGTACTTAACCTACAATGAAAAGGGAGAAAAAAAAAACCCATGCAACCACTTTTTTCCTTTTAATTAAAACATTTTTCCTACCTTTTTTACACTCAGCTTTTTGCTATGCCTCGACAGTATAAAAAGTAACCCTGCAAAGAAAATGGGCAGAATAGCTCAATTAGTGCATAAAAGGCAATTTCTTTATGCTTTTCTAATTCCAGGGTGGCTTTCGAGTTCTCTGTATCGCCGTATCATTTTGAAGAATGGAAAATCACGTCCTAACAACCAACTTATTTCCCAGTCAATAGCGGAAGACGCAGCCCACCAACACCACCATCTACAGTCAACAAAGAATGCTGAGCCGATCACTCTTCTTTGCCTACAAAGTGCTGTGTGGAGCTCAATAAACACAGTTGTGAAAGACCAAACGGTGACATAAGTTAATTACTAACCTGCCACACATACATAGAATGGTAATAATTTATTTCCCTCATTGCATTAACCATAAGTTTTCCCCTGAAAATGGAGTATAATGAAGAAGACAGGTTCTCAAACATTGCTCCTTACTGTACACCTTGTGCTCAGTCGTGTCAATATTTGGAACACAGGTCAGACCTAAACTGCCACAGAGGTTTTGCAATGCATATTGACCTGGCTGTAATTCAAAAGCAATCTGAACCTGGAGAAAAGGCTCAGTGGGTAAACCATGAGGACCTGAGCCTGGATGTCTACCACCCATAGAAAACAAACTTCACAGCATTCATAATAACCCCAGAATTAGGTGGGGAAGGGTGGCAGAGATGGACACATTTTTAGGCATGCTGGACAGTCAGTCTACCAAAAATGGACAATCTTTGGGTTCAGTGAGAGACCCAGGTTCATAAAACAGTCACAACTAAAGACGACCCGTCAACCTCTGGTCTTGGCACACATCCCAGGGGCAAGTACCCCTATATATACACATGTGCACACCACACACCACACACACACACACACACACACACACACACACACAC
>NC_034601.1:2556524-2610646 GCF_900095145.1 Mus pahari | reverse complement strand
ATCTTCTGCTACATATGCAGCTAGAGACATGAGCTCATGGGGTACTGGTTAGTTCACATTGTTGTTCCATCTATAGGGTTGCAGACCCTTCAGCTCCTTGGGTACTTTCTCTAGCTCCTTCATTGGGGGCCCTGTGTTCCATCCAATAGATGACTGTGAGCATCCACTTCTGTATTTGCCAGGCACTGGCATAGCCAATAGTTGGGAAAATGAGATATTGTTTGTCCTAATGATGCTTCCAGAGCTAACCTAATCAAATGAACACTTGCTCCTTTCCGGATATACATCATTGTTTAGGAGTCTTTCCAGCATTCTACTACATTCTCTCAGGTTATAAGCCTGAGACCTGATAACCAGAATTCTTACCCTTGATAGGGCAACAAGTCATGCTTTCTTTGCACATGTTATTCATGCATTTACTGAGGACACGGGAAAGCAAGTGATTGCTTTTAGGCACTTTCTCACAATTGTCAGCAGAAAATCATCTTGTGTCCAGGTAGGGAAGAGAACTTTGAAGTTAATATCCATGTCTTTTCTCCTCGCAGTCCTTTTTAAGAACTCTGGAGTGCTGACTCAGTAGGTAAAGGGGCTTTCCACCAAGGCTTACCAAACCTGAGTTTAAACCCCAAGGACACATGATGGAAGGAGAGAAACAACTCTTACAAGTTGTTTTCTGACCACCAAACCATGAACCAGTGGTCCACATTGGGATTTAATTGTGTATTAATTAAAAATTAAAAACATTCATTTTACTTTCTTTCATTTTTCTAACAGCCTTCCTGTATAGTTCATGAAGCTACCAACTACTAACTTTAGCCACAGCGTTGTAAGCTAGTTAAGAACTGAAGGAGAAGCCAAACTCCCTGCAGACCCTCCCCTTCTCCATCCCTGCCTCTCGAATAACTGCTGAGGCTGGTACTGTGCCCTGGCTTCTCAGCTCTGCTGTGTCCCCAAAGCATAACCATGCTGGTGGCAACTGTAGTCAAATCCCAGAGCCCTTAATAGTAACTGTATAATCTTGGTCGTTATCTTATGAAATACAACAATCTCATTTATAAGAGAAGAATAACTCCTACCCTGTCACATAAGCCATCTGGGAGGTCCAAGTGAGCCAGTCAGCACATGGCATCTTGCACAGCAGTTGTTAGATACTACACCCAATGCAGTTAGCTGTTTTGTTTTGCTCCCCAAAAGCACTGGTGCCTGAGCTTAGAGGACCTTGCTTTGATTATGGGAGCCTCATCTCTGCAAAGAGCAAAGTGGGACAGGAACAATTTTGAATGGTTTCTGCCCCAAGAGGATACATTCAAGTGGGCAGCCAAAATTGATTCCCTGCTGACTGTCTCTTTTAGTAAAGCATGAGAAACAGTTCTGAGTGTATAGAAACACAACTCAATGATGGTTGCCATATTGGTGCTCAGAACCAAGCAGGTTCCCATACTGCCTATCCCAGTGAAGGGGGAGATTACAACAGAATGAATGAATGAATGAATGAATGAATGAATGAGGCCAATGATATAAATTCTAAATACTGGGCAAAGCAACTCTATCTTTTCAGAAAAGTCTCTGGCAGCATATATAATTATCCACTCTACATTTACAGGGCAGAAGTTAAAGGGTGCATAGCCAGTAAGAAGAGCCAGTGCTTTAATAGACCTCCCAGGTCTCCCTCTCGCACTCTCAATATCTCTCTAGTAGTACATATCTTCTTTATTAATGTTCATGGAATCGTTCCATAAGCATACACTTGTTCTTGTTGTCAACATTTTGTCCTGTCATCGCAACAGATGGCTTTACACTGAGGCATATGAAAAATATTAAATACTTTATAAGCCAGGGAGAAATAGAAATCTTCAGAAGCATGGAATATCGACTGGTTAAGTGGCCCTGAGGATTCTGTTAAAAACAGCTGTATGGAACTTGGGTTGGTGAGTGGACCCGGTTACCCATCAACTCTTTGGGCCAAAGGGAAGGGCCCATGCTGACAGAAGAATGATCTGGGCCATTTCAAAAGGCATAGCCTACCACCATGGAGAGCTGTGAAATGTTATACTGTGTCACCAAGAGGGCTGGGAAACCCATTTCTTAGAGATCCAAAAGGCCAGAAGCAGCCTCCATCTGTCTCAGGTGTTGTTGAGCATGATCCTCTGAGCCAAACAGCCGTCATCATCATGGGGCCAGATGTGCTTGCGTGCAAAAGATCATCACAGCTGAGCTTGTTGGTATCCCTTCATAGCAAGATGGTGAGGAGCATCATGAGACACTTAACCTGAACACCCAATCACTCCTTCTAGTACACTCTAGGCAATTCTTTCCTAATCGTACTTGACTTCAGGATCTTGTCAAGGGTTAGAATACATAAGGTGGCGGAGGTTGACAG
The DNA here is from genome assembly GCF_900095145.1 of Mus pahari. Lineage (NCBI taxonomy): Eukaryota > Metazoa > Chordata > Mammalia > Rodentia > Muridae > Mus > Mus pahari. The sequence continues at coordinate 2,608,266 of NC_034601.1, read as the reverse complement.
AGAGAGGGTCCATGCATGTGGCTATCCATACTGGGTGATACCCAGTCCCACAACTGTGCAGTCATCCTTCAGCCATGCTCTTAAGAAAGCCTAACATGCTTATTGGTTCCCCAGGGGGAACTTCAGTGGAATTGAACTTGGGATTATCACTGAAATCTTAGAAGGAGAGGAATAGAAATGCCCTATTCCTGTCTCCAAAGACAGAGGCTCAAAGAGAACTAGTTTGGAGGCAAAGTAGTGAAGTACAGGACCATGACATCAGCTCCCTGACTGTTGTATACATCCACTGAGGTCCACTGAGGCTTTTGCTATACTCACAGCTGTAAACTCAACCAAAAATGCAAGCCATTCCAGGGAGCCCAGAAGTTTCCACATGATGGGTGTGGAAAAGAGACTAAAATGTGAAGACTGCTTACTGCTCTTACAGAGGACCCAGGTTCAGTTCCTAGTACCCAAGTCAGGCAGTTCACAAACACCTATCTTTCCAGCTGCAGGGAATCCAACACCCTCTTCTGACCTTCATAGGCATCTACACTCAAGTGGCGCGTGTGTGTGTGTGTGTGTGTGTGTGTGTGTGTGTGTGTGTGTAGGAACATGTATGTTTTCATTTAATAACCAATTTTTAAAACTGAGACATCCTCACAGCAGTGCATAACTCTGAGGGCCACAGATTATTTCATATCCAGAGAATCACTTAAGTGTCTTGATCCCCATTCTTCAACTATAAGTGAACGGACAACAACCAGCAGTGCCTGTAAGAGAACTGTGTGAATAACTGGGTTTCTGCATAAAACAACCTTAGGATCCAGACTGGCATATGCTAGATGCAGCAGAAATGCTGGCTACTCTTTATATTTAGCATAATGTTTACATAGACATAAACATTAGAAGCAGGGTAAGATTTTCTCTTCCATACGCATGTCTGTTTGTATGCAATCGGCATTCACTTCCCATGGGCACAACACACTTGTGTTTTCTGTACTGGGAAAGAATTAAAATGGCCAAAGCTCATCACTGGGCCTGGGTCCCAGAGAAATGAGACGCATGGTCATGAAAACACACAATGTTCATAGCAGCTTTGTGTGTGAGGCCATTTTCACCCACATACCCTTCAGCAGGGTATTTATGATGGTGAGCACCAGCCATAGACAAACTATAAGGATGGATGCTGAGCAAATATACCAATCAAAAGGCTGAAAGCTGAGGGCTGGAGAGATGGCTCCACACATAAAGGTCTGCATTCTAGTCCTCAGCCCTCAGGAGAAGGCTGGGCATCTGGAAAGCACATTGGTAAGTCAGTGCTGGGTGACGGAGACGGAAGAGTTCCTGGAGGTTGATGGCCAGCCATCTAGCCAAACAATGAATTCCAGGCTCAGTGAAAGACTCTAACTGACAAAACAATTTAATATGGAAAGCGATAAAGAATATGGACACCAACCTCTGGCTCTTTACATAAACATGACACTCACCCACACGCACGTGCACACAAACACATATGCATACGCTACATGACACTCAGACACATACATTTTAAAACATTTTAAAAGGTCAAATACTGCAACTACAGCTATTGTGGCATTTGTGAAATGATAAACGTTTAGAGAAGGAAGGACATGGAAATTGATGTTAGGGATTCAAGGGTTAAATAAAAGGGAATGGGAAGGAGGGGGGTGTGTAGATATAAAAGAAAACCCTAGGAAGTAGCCAAGAGAGGAGAGACATGAACCTGAATGTGGTATAGAATTAAGCAGACTCAGAGTCAAGCTTGGGAAAATCTGGGAGCATCTGAAGAAGGCTAGTGGACCATAGCAATGCCAACATCTTGGAGATGATGTGACAAATACCGATTTCCAGGAACAGGTCACTGTGGATAGTACCACAAGAGGAAAAGTGCAAGAGGGTGTTTTTATCCCTGTATAGCCTCTTGCAAAAGGCATAGTTATCCCTGAAAAAAAAAAAACAAAACTCAATGAAAGGTAGTTTAGCTTGTAAAGTGCTTGCCACACAAGGATCAAAGTTTATATTTCCCCTAATCTGCCTAAAAAAGGCTGGACATCTGTAATCCTAGCTCCCACACCAGGAAAGCAGAAGTAGGAGGATCCTTGGGGCTCACTCACCACCCAAGTCTTGTCAAATTCGTAAGCCCTAGATTCCCAGAAACACTTGCCTCAAACATTAAGGAGGAATGTGATGGAAGAAGCTACTCAACACTAACTTCTGGTCTCTATATCATGCACACATACATGCGTGGCCATCTGCACACATATGTGCACAAAACCATGAAGACATACACATGTATGTGCAAAATGAACCCAGTAAACACATTAACCTAAACTAAGCAAACATGAAGAAGAAAGCTCTAACTCTTCTTTGACGACAGTAAAATTTTCCCAAGTATCTTCATTGAGGAGAACAAGGTGCATACACATGATTCACCACAAATTTATCTTTAAACTTTGTGATGCTTGCAGGTAGCATTTGTTGCCCAAGTATGAAGACCTGCATTCAACCCTCAGTACACATGTAAAAAGCCAGGCATGACCACGTATATGTGTCGCACCAGTACAGTGGAGTTTGAGAGCGTATTGGTTGCTAGCCTAGCTCTAGGTTCAGTGAAAGATCCTGTCTCCAGGGTACAATGCAGAGAGTCATGGAGCAGGGTATATGATGCCTTCCTCTGGCCTCCATCTGTGCAGGGGCACACATACCAGCATACAAATGTGCACAAACCATACACATACAACCTATAACCCCACCAAAAAAACATTCAAATTTTGTCTCCTTCTGTTGGATATTGTGTGTGCTGTGCTAATCAGCTCTGCCTTTTGTGTATTTGGGTAGCACACTGCAAAGATTGGCACTATGGTCAGTGAAGTGCCCAGGCTTCTGAAGCAAGCTCAACAGTACCTGCCTCTCTCTGAAGTGTTTTATTATTCCAAGTCAGGCTGGCTGCATCTCCCAAGGTATGAAGTTCAGCTCAAGATAAAAAATATTTTATCTGCCCTTACAGCAAATTGAAAGGCTATATAAAGGGTTTTGTTATTGCTGTGTTTTCATAAATATATAGTAAACATCATTCACAGTGGGAAACACAGCCTGGAATACAATTTCCATGCACAGCCATTCATGTGCCTTGCACAGGAAGATGAAATGACCCAGAGATGAATAAAAAAAATAATAGTATACAACTTTTAGCAGCCTGCAGTCCCCGACAGACACACGCAGCTGAGAGGATAAGGATCATGATTTCATGGTACTGCCGATGAATGACAAGTGACTACAGCGTCGGGGAAATGTGCTTTCCTCCACAGCCAAACCATTCCGGTTAACACTAAGATTCCACATTTCCAGGAATTGCAAAAAGCTCAACCTCTTCCTGCTGGAGATCACGCCAACCCCACACCTGAACGGAATTATCATTTCAAATCAAGTCTTTATTTATTTAGGAATTGTTTTTCTTTTTCTTTCATTTTTTTTTTTCCTTAATCCTCCCATGTGATTTCAGAGCAAGGGGCAGCACAGAAATCTAGAGTGGTATCTATGCTCATCTCCATCAGCTCTGGGGTAAAGAAGTGATTAGAAGTCATTTCCAAATAAAAGGAGTTTGTACCTTCCAAGGGACGTTCAACATGGAAGTTGTTCATAACCGTGGTGAGGGCACAGCTCTGCTTGGAAAGCAGCTGCTGCACTAGCATGACGACCCATGTCTGATCGCCAGAACCCACAGAAAAAAACAAGCACTATTAGTGTGTGCTTTTAACCCCAACTAGAGATGGGTTTATCCCTGGACTTCACTGACAGGCCAGACTAGCCTAGTGGGAGTGGCTCAGTTCCCAATGAGTTACTCATCTCACAAAACATGGTAGGGGTTGGCGAGATTACTTACAAGCAAAGGGGCTTGCCATCAAGTCTGATGACCTGAGTCCATCATGGTCAAAGAAGAGAACCAGTTCCCTGTGTTGTCCTTTGACCTCTGCATGTGCACCATGGCATTACACAAGCATGCACGTGCAATACATAAATGTTTTAAAATTGGTAATATTTAAAAATTTTTACAAAATCACCACCATGGGAAATGACTCCTAAGGAACAGCATCTAAGATTGACCTCTGACATCCATACATACCCCCCATACATATAAACATGCTCAAATAGATGTGACTACACATCATTACTTGCTCCAAGAACATTGATGGATGTATAAAAATTACAGAGAAATTTCCACTTTGCCTGGGGAGATGATTCCATGGGCAAGAATGCATGCTGAACAATGTCAGGGACCTGAGTTTGAATTCCAAGCACTACGTAAGAAGCCAGGTGACACAAGCCTGTCACCCCAGCATTTGAGAGGGGACACAGGAGGACTTCTAAGGATCTCTAGTGACCATCCTAGCTCCAGGTTTTTGAGAGATCTTATTTCAAGAGAATAAGGCTAAGGGTGATAGGCCTGGGAACCAGACATATGGATGTGTGTATACACACACACACACACACACACACACACACACACACAGAGGCACACACAGAGACACACATAGACACACAGGCACGCACACACACACACACACACAGAAAAACACACACAGATACACACACAACAAACATACACAAGCATTTGCACATATTCCACACATACAAAACAATGATAAAAAATTAACACTTTTCTCTACAAAAGATGTTTCCAGTCCACATTTCAAAATATATGCAATGCTTTTAAAGTATGCTGTTTTCTAATGTGCCATAGGAATTTTGACATACACAGACTAAATCTACATATGTATGTTTATACCTGCATATACATACATATTGCATAAATATAAAGATTGTCATTTATTTCTGTTAATATACATCTCTTGAAGCTATATTTTATTCCTTATCAATTTTCTCCTGGGCCATTAATAAATTTATGGATCGACCATTCCAGCCCTTCCTCCCTCTATCTGTCCATCATCCATGCACCCTCTATCCGCATACCCATCCATTTGCCCTTTCATCCTTCTACACACCTACATACCCATACTCTTCCACTCATGCCATTCTCTGTTAATCTATATACTCACTCATACATCCATCACTCAGCATCTTGTGCCAAAATTATATGGTAGTTGATCCTGGCACAAGAGTCAAACAAATTACCTGATCATAAAAAGAACTAGGCTTTGAAGTCAAGCTTCAAATCTGATCACCAAGCCTTCCCAAGCACTAGCTGTCAGGAACCTGGAAATCTCTCCTCAAAACTCAGTCTTCCCTTACGAAAAATGGGTGTCCCAAGGACACTTGCTTCAAAGAACCTCTAGAGGATTCAACTCAGCCAGGGTGAACTTGGAGGAAGTACCATGGTACTCAGTGAAAATCAGCCAACCCTGTCAGTTACGAGGGTGACAGCAGGTGGTGAACGAGTTACAACAAAGCCTGCTTTGCTCTTCAGTCGGCAGAAGAATCCGAAGCTTGACTCTGATAACTGAGAGCTTCTTGGAAAAGTTATTCAGTAATTCCAGAGATATCCTTTTCCTTGTGTAGGCCACTATCATTACCACGGACAGCATGTCGGTTGACAGCCATCTGTTGTAGTTTGAATAGGACATACCTCACACAAGCCTGTGTGTCAGTACAACCTCCTAGGACCCATATGTGCTATGAGGGAACATTGTGGAACCTTCAGGAATCAGAGATTCATTGATGAGAGAAGTTCACAGTTTCAGGGCCTTGAGTCTTTATACCCTGGTCTCACCTTCCAGTTCACTCTCTGCTACCTGACTGCAGATACAAAATGACTGACCAACCTTCTTGATCCAACTGCCCTATCTTCCCCTCTATGATGGATGGTATCCCTATAAACTGTGAGCTAAAATAAACTCTCTCTCCTTAAAGTTGCTTTTGTAGGAGTATTTTATTGCAGTAACAGAAAAGTGGACAGTAGGCTTATATTAAGGTAGGGAAATATATTAGAAATCTATGTCACTGAACACAATTAAAATGGCGCTTTTGAAAGTTCAGTTTCTGGGATTAGAGAGACAGCTCAGCAGTGAAGGGACATTAGCTGTCCTCCAGAAGACTAAGTTAGGCTCCCAGCACCCACACTGGGAGATTCACAAACACTGCAACTCCAGTTCCAGAGAGGTAGATTGATCCTGTCTTCTGGCCTCTAGGGGCAATGTATGCATAAGGAATCTATCCATCCAGTTACACATACATGCATATACAAGTGAGAATGTCTTTAAATGACACTATCTTTCTTTATCTATGCACATACACACATGTTTTATATATATTATATATTTGTGATATATATATCAACCAAATACACATATTTGTATATAATTTTCATTGTAGCACTGCACACCTATAACAGCTACAGAATATAACTGAGTAGTCCTGCTGTGTATTTAATTTCATTTACTTTGCCTTTGAGCAACCCATCCTGGCCCCATTTTAAACCATTTCCTGAACCGACACACAGAATAGGTATCCCACAAAAGCCATTCAATGAACTGTATTAGAAAAGGACATTTGACGATAATGGATCCAACATGAGCCTTTTGACAGTTCCAAAATAGGATTTGCTCTTTGCTTTCTTTGTTCAATTGTGAGTTCACTGGGCCTGAAACTCACGAAACAATAATGGTTTCCACTTGCAGTCCAGATCTTACACTGCCTCAGGAGCTGGGTGGGAGCAGACTCAATGGTCCATTTCACCAGCCTTAGCCTGGGCAGATTCGAGCTGGGCAGGCATGGCCCTTTCTCTTTTCCTATGTTAAAAAAAAAAATCTGTGATTTTTTTTCCCTGTTAAAAAAATAGAATTCATAACTGTAAGTTGTGGTTGAATACTTCAAAGCCTCTTTCACGTAAGTGGGCAGAGCAATTATATCTATGGACCAAGGCCTGAGCGATGGACGACTCTGGGTGTGAGGGCTAGGAGGATGCGTGACCTGGAACTGGTAGTTTTCAGATCTATGGTTCCCATAATGAGAGTGTATTTAATATGCAAGGTATTGAATGTATAACCTCACACATGCCCTTGGGAAGACATTATGGAAAATACAAAGTCTTCCATGCATTCAAGAGTCGTTTCCCTTCATCAGGTGAGGTCCACTGAGGCTCCGCTCCCGTTTTCTGCACACTTTGAGTAACTGTGTTTAATTGCAAGCTCATAAGATATCTCTTCTTCATTTTTCTTCTAAAGCAGAATAAAATGTGTCAAATTGGCACTTCTATTTAAAAATCAACTCAAATTGTTTTTCTTTTCATAGCATTTTTCTACATGCTAAAAATTCAACAGAGGAAAAAGATAGACACAGTCCCTCACATGGCTTGAAGGAAAGAAGATAAACAAACTGGTATGAGCCAAAATGAGCCAGGGATCAGCAGCTCCATGGCTACCCAACCTTGGACCACTTAGGCCTACCAAGACACCAATGAGAAAGGTTTCTTTATGGACTATGGAGAGCAGGGTCCAGGTGAATAATTTCTGCTATCCCAATATCAGTTAATAAAGAAACATATTGCTTCTAATGTAATATCTTATCTTGTGTACATGATTGGGTGTATGGGTGCTGGCACATATGTGTCACAGTGTTCCCTTAGAGGTCAAGTGACAACCTTGAATGCGGTCCTTGCCTACTACCCTGAGATAACTTCTTTCTTCTCTGCTGTGTGAGTCAGGCTGGCTGAACATCTTCCCAGCACTCTCTTGCCTCTCCCTCTTGTCATAGGATGCTAGATTACCAACATGCATTACCACCTCTAGTTTTGGGAGGTTAGATTTCAGGTTCTCACACTTCCACAGCAAGCACCTCACCCACTGAAACATCAGCCTGCTAAGGTGATGTTTACCCAGTGACTCTCAATGCCTTAGGATGCTGCTGCTGGTGATGTGATTGAATAATAGAGGACCTCAGACCTTCCCAACCCCAGCATATGCTTATTCATTAACTCTTATGTGTATTTAAATCTTCTTTGTTTTTAAGATTTGTTTTATTTTTAATTTGTGTGTTAGAGAAAGAAAGGGTTAGGGCTTCCTGTGGGGGCCAGAAAAGGGCATCAGATCATTTGGAGCTGGAGTTATAGGTAAGATACTCCATGTAGATGCTGAGAATTGTGTTGGAGTCCTCTGCAAGAGCAGTGTGTACTTTTAACTGCTAAGCCACCTCTCCTACCTGAATTCTGTTTTGTTTTCTACTGTTTTTGTTTGTGATGTATTTCATGTAGCCCACATCAGCTACTAGTAAAGAATGACCTTGAACTCCTGTTCTTCCTGCCTTCCACCCCTCGGGTGCTGGGCTTACTAGTATGTACCACCACACTGTCTGTGAGTGCTTAACTGAAAAATAAAGTTGTATATATCAGGATGCATGCTCTGTCAAATATGCTTAAGTCAATTGTCTTAGTCAACCATCCCCAAACCGATTGTCTTTTGTTTCAAAAATCTATTACACAATGATGCCTAAACTCTTCTCTCCTTTGTACAGATAAAGATGTTCCAAGTTTTAATTACTCTGATCAAGGACCCAAGAGCACACACTGTAGAGCTGAAATTCTATCTTAGGCACTTAGAAGCTTAGTGACCTTGGGCAACAACTTACTTCTCTGGACATCTGTTGCTAGCGCAAAGTAAAAGAAGAACTCAGCAATTCCAACCTTCCAGTCTTGAAAGCAGAAATAAATTTGAAAATATTTACAACAGTACTGGGCAAGTATGAAACAATATGTGTTTAAATAAATAAACCAAGATAGGTGTCAGGGGTTGAAAGATAAGGAGACAACACTGGCATTTGAAAACAGACAGAAGAAAACCAAGGTTCACAACACTTAGAACCACTCATTGAGCCACCTTACGCTGTGTGAAGAAGCCTCATTGCCCAGCACTTGCCAGACTTAACACTGAGAAAATCAGGGGTCAGGGGAAAGTGAACATCCACCTCAACTACACTGAGACATACCTCACTCATAAGGGAAAATATGTTCAAAGTAATGGTGGCCTGTGAGAAAATGGGATCCTTTGTGTACTGCCCATAGAATCCAGAGGAGATTTTAAAACATTAGTTGCTGGGATACTCTGCCCCCTCTACTGGCTTGATTCTATCAGTATCTCACCCTGATGCTGCCTAGGACCTAGAGCACCATTACTAAACCTGAGCATCCAGCACTTAGGTGGAAGCCCTTCCTGGTTGCCTTGGGGAAAGACAGTGTTCTCATGAGGCTTCTAGCCACTGAATGCCCAAGCTTGACAGCCACAGACATCTCCACAGTGTTACTAAACATTCTGGGTGAGGGATAAAACTGATAGCCCAGGGCATCTGCTAAGCACCCTTTTGTGCAGCTCTTTTCTGCCTTCAGATTAGGACATTTTTAATGGCATCTTGGTATGATGGATTTAAAAATAAAAAATTCTGGAGTCTGATTATTTGAGTCACCCAGTCTGGAAAATGGTTGCCCTATCTGTGAATTGGGAAGAGCAATATCCATGAGGCACAATCACCCTGAGGACCATAGGAAATAGCCTTATGTCCTTAATCCACTGACCAATGCCCAGAGGAAGTAAGTACAAGGCAGAATGTACTATGTGAGCCACTGAACTGTTCTGATGGTCACTGGGCCCGGACAAGTGCCCTTCCTGTCCTCATGTTCTAACACGAACACAAGACATCTATCTATGCATCCCAATAACTATAACAGCTATGGGGATACCCCGTACCACAGCAGCACGATTTTCTGACAAGCAGAGATTTCAATCTGAGAACAAGTACAGGCATCAACAGCAAATGATGCAGAACGGTTGAGAGGAGTGAAGGGAGGGCTGCAGAGCCTCATACACACCCGTAAGGCACTGTGTCCTTTCTGCACAGCCAACAGCAGCAGAAAGGGCTGCTTGACTTTGGTAGTACTGGAGTGGGTTGGCAGCATGAGGCAGATGGTGCTGGAGGGGCCTCCTCAGGATGTGTGGGTATGCACAATATTTGTGTGATGGCATAGAGCAGGCTGGACAATTAAGCTCACTGGTGAAAAACTGCAGGCAATCCAGTAGGGACAGGTTGAACTGAGCATGCCCATTTTAAAGAAAAATAAGCTTTGGTAAACAAGACAAACATGAATCCAAAAGGCTAGACTTCAATTCTGTAGAAACAGGAAGGTGAGCAAAATCAAGAAAAGAAAATAAACAGAGCTAACATTGCCTAAGATATATTCATATGTAAAAATGAATGTATATGTACTACATATACATAAATAGATACATCCACATATCTGTCTATCTATTCATCACCTCATCTACCTATCAATCTCATCACATCTTTGAAAACATTGGGTATGCTTTTATATTTCTATTTCTGTTTGAAGAGTCTCCTCTGGCCTCCATTAGACCTGGCCATAGACTCACAGCTGATAAATGCCAGTGAACTAATTACTATTCATTCCCCAATCCAACTTCAAACTTCACCCAGGATTATTTCATGACAACTACTTGATTGTCTCTAACATCCAGTGGACCCTGTTCACATCTGTGACATCAAAGCATTTGGACATCACAAGCGAGGGAGGAGCGGGAGGCCTCCATCACCTACTGGTTATGCAAGCACCTAACCAGAAAGAACACTTTGAAATTTTTATGGAGCAGGAAAAATTGGAAGCATCCTAATCTAGGCAGTGAAATTGGGCTTTTTGTCATGTTTAATTGCTTGAATTCATAACCTAGTTCTACTGAATCAAAAGCAAGTTGTTACCGCTGACGTTAGCTGTTTGGGCCTTCTGGGCTCACAAGCAACAGATAACCCCACAACTTCTCCCATCAACCTCAGACCAATTAAAAAAAAAATTAGCCCCTGAAATTGTTCGGGACATCAAAGTTATTGAATAATTTAATTTGCAAGAGTTTCCAATCCAAGTGCAGAATGGGAATGCTGACTTGAAAAGATTTATTTGCTTTGGTGTTGTGGAAGCTGAGGGGTGAGACATGAATCCCTGTCTCCAAGGACTAGGATTCTAGTTGGTTCTGTGTGACTTAATTTAATTGCACTCTCCTTTGTCATGTTCTCTACTGTTTACTATGTTTCACAATACACAAAAATGTTCTGCCAAGCACAACAATGAGAAGGAATAGGACAAACCCAGACACCCATAAACACATGCAAAACCTGAGAGTCCCCACACTCCCAAGTTTCTACTAAGCAACAAAATCAAATCTAATGCACAAAACAACAACTAACTAACCACCTTGAAGGGTCCACACCTTTTCTTTCCTATTCACTTTTGTATTTATCAGAAAATCAGAACAAGATGAGAAATTAAGGTCTTAAAGGGGATATTTAATTCCACAGTAATTATTTCTTTTTAGAAACTGTATTTTCATATTTCCCATAAAATATACTCTAATCATAGTCTTTCTCCTCCACCATCCACTCACAAATCCTTCCCGCATCCATACAAACCTAAACTCATGTTCTTTGCTTTCAAAGTGTCCCCTCAAATGCCTTTTGTGATATCTTCAGTGTTAAACATGTAAAATTCAAAATACAAGAGCAAAAAATGAAGTCAATATTAACAATAGACTTTTACTATATTCTTATTTTACCATTAGTAGTAGTAGTGTGTACGAGAGAGGGGGAGAGAGAGAGAGAGAGAGAGAGAGAGAGAGAGAGAGAGAGAGAGAGAGAGAGAGGCGGGGGAGACAGAGCACACATGTGGAAATCAGAGGACAGCTTTCAGAAGTCTGTTCTCTCCTTCAACACATGTGGGTCCTAGGAATTGAACTCAAATTGTGAGACTTGGTGGAAAGCTCTTTTACACAACACCATATCTCAACTTTCCAATAGCAAACCCTTCTTAGATCACACACCTTTTTTTTTTTTTTTTTTTTTTTTAACTTGGTAAAGCACTTTTGGCTTCTTAGCGCAAACCCCTTGAATCAATGCAGCTTAACAACATGAACTCTTTGGCAGGCTATATTAGTGTGTACTTAGATGAAAAGGGTTTTTTTTTTTTTCAATCATATTTTCTTCTCTCAAGCAAAGACAATAAATGGATGGAGGATTTCTGATAGTGATTAATGTCAAATATTCCATTTGTTATAAAATGTGACAATACTGTGATCATCAATGAGATGTAGGCAACTGTTCAAACACACCTTTTTCCTCACATCCTCTTTAACTTTTGCATCCTGCTCTTTCTGGAGAGAAAGTCAGGGCTCTAGAGCTCAAGCTGTGGTGGTTAATAATCAGTTAACCCTCTGGAAGGGTGGAAAGGAACACTCTTGACTTTTGTCATGCTCCACTGTTGGTATAGTTAAACCTGCCCCTATGTCAATGATGACAGTTACATCTATCAGGTCCAAGGGAAGACAGATTAAAATCGCCCTGCAGTAAAATGCAGAGAGGGAACAGAGAAAATAAAAGTTTGAATACAGAGTTACAACTGCAAAACTACACTTATCTCAGTAAAGTTCTAAGTGGTAGAAAAAAATTCTTGCCAGTTACCCAGCCATCACCCCACAGTCTCTCTGCGGGGCCCAGGCGTTTCCCCAAAGTCAGGATGAGAAGAAATGAAGAGCAAAGTTTGCGGGTTCGCTTTCTGTAGGGCCGGGATACAGGGGGGTTATCTGATGCTACATGTCTCTTGCATATGAGCAAAGTGTTCTGAGGCAAAGCAAATCAGATCCAGAGTCTCCTTTGGGTTCTAAACATTTGTTAGGCAATGTATAGCAGAAGCAACCTGAAAGGCTGCTTAGAGAAAGGAAGGAAAGAAGGGCAGAGAAATGCGAAGAACGAAATGGATGCACAAGTGAGGAGAGCGAGAAAGGACGCCGAGGAGGGGAGACCCGCCTGTCTTCCAGGCTTTGACTGGAGCGATTCCTTCTTCCAAATCTTTGGCATATTCCAGTTGAGGTCACAGGGGTGGAGTGAGCGAAGGAGAACTGCAGAATCGGCTTCTTACAGGAACTTGCAAGCACTGGGATCTCTCCACCGCCCGCCTGGCAGTAAGCAGCTGTGGCCGATATAGATGACTGACCTGAACACAACCCTCTAGAAACTTAATCATTGCCTATGTCCAACATAACTCACTTCCATCCGCGGGTACTCTCAACCCTTTGAGCCTGTGTGGGTTAAAACTACGGGAATTTCAGAAAGGCTTGGAAGCCTATGAGGCAGACCACTTGCTATGTAGCTACATAGGATGACCACACAATAATTTGCCTTACTTCCTCAAAACACACTACACCCGTACCTGAAATGCTAAAATGTAAGCTCTGAGTAAATTCTGAGCTATCTCTGGATGCCAGAAGTCAACCTCTACTGATGATATAATCATTTTACTAATGGGGTGCTGCCACAAAACTTTGGGTCCAGAGTCCCTATTAAATCCCCCCCCCAAAGTGCGAGACCGGAAAACACAGCACTCTAGTCAAAAGAAATATTCAGAACCCTCAATTTCGCCTATCATCTGGAAGTAATGGCTGGAGGGATGCGCTAGATAGGGCTTTTCACAGGTCCTGTTTCTGTTCTTATGAGCGATGTGTACAATACTGTGTGTACATGTTCCCTCATTGGCTCTCCCAGGAAAGACTGCTCTTCCATGAGATAGCACAGCTCTGGGTTTATTTTTTTCTTTTTTTTCAATAGAAAGCACGCGTTCAATATTGTTCGTGGAATGCCTCTTTCACCGGCATCTAGAAATCAGGAATGGTCTAAGAGCAAGATGCCAGCATGATGGGCAGGGTCGACCTGTCTCTGGCGACATGCAATGCCTCTGCACACGCACGCACAGGCGCGTGCCAACTTTCCAAACGCGCGGCCCATCTGCCCATTCACAACCCCCACCCCATCTTCTTTGCAAAATCCAGCCCTAGCCTGCGGGTCTTGTAGCCCAGTCCTTAATAAACGCTTATTCATCTCTGGGAATAAAGTTCAACAGAGCCGATGGCTATTTCCAGGGAAGTTCCCCGCGAACTTCCACTTGGTAAAAGTGAATCCATCCACCCTCTGGTCCCCCAGCCCGTCTAAGCTCCCTGGGTATTGGGGGACCCTCGGGGAGCCCAAGGCGAATCCCAGATCTTATCCCACAGGACTCCGGAGCTGAACTTACCTACCCTGTGTAATTCACTCGCTGCAAACACATTTGAGTCCTGCCATTGCCTCTCAAGACTCCCTGAGCTCCATCCACCGCCAGGTCCGGATTCTGATCCGCGGCCCCAGAGGTGCACACGCCCGCCCGCCACCTTCTCTGAGCTAACGTTGGACAGCGGCTGGCGGCGGCTCGCCTGCCACAGGCAGCCCCGAATGTCAATTCGCACACTCCTCCCCCTGCCGCCCGCCCCCGTCCCTGCGCGCCCTCCTCCCAAGCATCCGTCCAGCGGGCTTCGGGATGCTCGGATGCTGGTGCCAGCGTTGCCTCCCCTCCCTCCCATCCAGTCTCTTGCTCCCCCTCCCACAGTGTCTCCGTGCCTCCCTCGCTCGCCTTACCTGAAGGGCATCTCCCACGACTGCAATTAGCTGCCAGGATTTCATCGCCCGCTGCAAAAGCGCCTCCTGCTCCCTCTCTTGCTACATCGCATTGGGAGAAACGCAAGGCGGGAGAAGTGCCGGGGCAGCAGCAGCAGAGAATGGTACCCACGTGCTAGCAATGCCAATGATTCCAGCTCTCTCTGCTGGGCTGGCCGCGCCTTCGCCTGCCTGGGCTGTTTTGCTCCAGCCACCAGCAGGTGTTCAAGGCCCTGAACAAGCGAGAGGGCCAGAGATCCAGCAGGCACCAGAGCGAGCGTGCGGTGCAGGGAGGTAATCAAAGCTCCAGGAACACACAAAGACAAGCCTACTGCCCTGCATCGCTGACAGCTACATGACGGACACACAACTGGACGCCTGGTTTTTATTTTATTTTTTGCAAAGTCTAGCAACTGAGGGAAGAATTGCAAGCCACCGCCCTCTGCCAAGCACTTGGAAAGTGTAGAAACTGATGGCATAATCTCACCACCAGCCTGCCTCCAGCACGTGTCTCTTCCCTTGTTCTTTCAAGCATTAAATATGTACCACATGACAGAATAGGGCACCTTGCACGGTCCCCAGAGTCCTCACTTGACAACCAATTTTAACTCAGGAGCAATGAGATGTCCAAGGCAGGATATCAGCGCTGGCAATTACTTACGCTACTCCCTGCATTATTCAAAACGTCCATAGCCAGTATTTATGATTTCCAATCTGCGACTTCATGGAGGAATTCCAGGAGGCTGGGAGACCCCTCGCCCTACCTCTCCATATCCCCCACGAGGTAGCTGTACTCCATTTAGGGGGTTGACTCCTTGGCATCTCAAGCCTCCCAGCTCTTGTGCTAAATGAGAAAGCGCTGAACTTTGCTCTTGCTTTGAAGGGCTAGATACTTTTGGTGGAAGTTCAAAAATCGGCTTTGAAATGGATTTGCTTCCAGTAGCATTAGCATCCAGGCAAATGTCCTTTTTCCTTCCCCAAAGCCCTCACAGATCCCTACCCCACACTCTGTCTCCGTGTCTGTGTCTCCATCTCTGTCACTGTCTATCTCTGTCTCTCTCTCTGTCTCTCTCTCTGTCTCTCTCTCTCTCACACACACACACACACACACACACACACACACACACAGAGAGAGAGAGAGAGAGAGAGAGAGAGAGAGAGAGAGAGAGAATCAGTGAGGTATCAGTTACATATTAATGGCACATGTTTCTAACTGCCACCACCAAGCAAAGATCCTGTGCCGGGTCTAAACCTTCATTTATGGAAGCAGGGCTTTTGAGTATAAAGCAATTAATGTTCTTATTTTCTCTCTTTCTCACTGTGGCAACTGCACTGTACATTCATGAGAATGCCCTTGCTTCTCCAAGTGTATGAGTTGGAAGTAATCATTCTACACATACAATTTACCTGTAAAAATGAGTGTGTGTGTGTGTGTGTGTGTGTGTGTGTGTGTACACATACATATATATTCTGTCCTACCTTTGGTGAAGAGTAAAATTTTCACTGCCTTGCTATACTATCTTATTTAAAACTGGAAGACCCAACACACCGCGAATTGCAGTTTTCTATACCGGTAAGCAAATTTAAAACTTGATAAATCTCTCTAGAATTTATTTTCACATTTATTGCAGCTCCACACCAAGGCCATTTTCCAGGGTTTTTCCAGAATGTGCCAAGGTCTTACATAACCATCACCTGCCTCTCTCACCTCAGGAAGTAAATGATTTTCTCCTTCCGTTTGAAGCGTGTTTTGATACGGCACTAAGACAGTGCTTTCAGTTCATTTGTGGAGTTAATCATGTTAACCTTAGATTTGTATGTTTCCCCTGTTTGTCCTTCCTGGGAACAGTGACATTTAAAGGAGGGGGAGAAAAAAGAAGAAATCAAGTGAAAATGGGTATCCAAAGATAACCTGGGACACAATGGATTCCACTCCCCAGTTCCTTTCACGTGCTTTTGTGTTTCCTAGGCTGGCCTGGAACTTGTGCTATGGCTGAGAATGACACTGAACTTGTGTTCCTTCAGCCCACAGCTAATCATTGCTAAGCATGCTAGGCCTAGGTGGTTCTGAGGCTCCAAATCTGCTTCATACACTAGGCAAGCACATTACCAACTAACTGTGGTCCATTGGCAGATCCAAAGTTAACTTCCTAACCTGTGTCAGACCCTGGATGCCTGTCTCAACAGAATTAGGCCGGGGGGGGGGGGGGGGAGGGAGAGGTGTTTAGACGACAGCTTGCTGGTGCCCTGTGCAATTACTGAGATCCATGGCTATAAAGTATTATCATCACAGCACAAACTTCATTCTCCGTGGGATAATTTGGTTCACAAATCAGTTCACAAAAGCAAGGTTATTCGAAGTGAAACGTGGAACGGGTGGCCGGTGGGGAGACAGTGAGTCCTAATTACAGCCTCATTGTCCCTGTGTTCTCGGGCACATATGGCCATTTAATCACTGCGTGTGACAACCTTGGCAGATGTTGCCAGACCTGGTTATTGATATAAATTGCTATACTCATGTGGATATGGTACAGCTAAGAGTTAAAACACTGTCCGAATTCATCCACAGGGAAATAGGGTCCCCACAAGCATCTGGAGCTACAAGACAAGACGATGCTGGGACCAGGCTGTTTCCTTCCTCCTGGCCTGCAAGAGGTCATGTCTCCCTGCAAGAATGAGAGACGAGCCGCCCCAATGTACCCGCAGGCATGGGATCACCATTGGGAAAGCATGCACACCCAGCAAGCAGCAAACAGATTCACTCTTAACATGTGTCCTAAAAACATACCCAAAAGGTGTATTCTTCAGTGTAAATTTCTACCGTTCATAATATGAGGAAACACTGCAAACTAGATACCCACTAAACTTTTTAAAAAAAAAATAGCATATCCTATCCTGGAATACTATACAGCAATAAAAACACTGCACAAATACATCATCTCTTCATACATTGCTATGTAGAGGACTAAAGGGACCGAACAATGCTGCCCTGCCTAGTTTTACATTACCTTGACACAAGTTAGAGTTATCTGAAAGGAGGGAACTTCAGGTAAAAAAAAACAAAACAAAACAAAAAACAGTGCCCCCACAATGTAGGAAATGTTCTTAATTAATGATTGCTAGGGGAGAGCATAGCCCACTGTGGGTGGCGCTATCCCTAGGCTGGTGGTCCTGTGTTCTCTGTGAAAGCGGACTGGGAAGCAGCACCCTCCATGGCCTCTGCATCAGCTTCAGTATCCAGGATCCTGCCCTGTTTGAGTTCCTGCCCTCACTGTTGTGGATGATGGGACTGTGAATGAAATAAACCCCTTTTCCCCAAGTTGCTTTGGTCATGGTGTTCCATCAGCGCATTAGGAACCCTAAGTAAGACAAATGTGAACACACACGCATTTTTAGGAAATAGCAGTAGTAGTAGTAGTAGTAAAGTAATAACTCTGAGATAAAACTGTGAATTAGGAACTTGACTATATATATATATATATATATATATATATATATATATATATATATTCAAAGTCTACCTGAATTATAGGTCAGCTCAGAACCTGTCTCAAAATGAAAAAATAAATAGTGCCAAAGATATATGTTGCCTAGAATGAGTGAGGCCTCCTGGTCAATCCCCAACACTGCAAAAGTCAAAGCATTAAAAGTCATTACAATGATTCATACAGGATAATACTCCATGTGAAGGAAAATATGCCCACCAACACAGGGAAAGAAAATATTTTCTATTACTATAACTTCTAACTGTATATGAGACATCTCTGAACACAGGCTGACCAAACATAGCTAAGAATGCAATTCAACAATGCCATTTTTTTACAGCTAACAATGTGAAATGGTATTATATTTTAAAGAGTTAAACATATGTGTACATAACACATAATCTATCTCTATATGTGGAGGTTCACATTTTTATATTTATGGTGAAATTGTGTGCACACACAATCACCCTGCTTCCATATTTTCTTGGGCTGCTATTGTTGCAGAGCTGTGGAGAGGAAGGTGGAGGGTCAGTGATCCCCAGAGCCTAAAGTTAGCTGGTGTTAAGTCCAGAGGATGGACATCACAGGCATCATGTTCTCAATCACAGAATCAGTATGAAAGAAATATGGATGATGCAGGTGAATAGACTCTCCTGTTGCAAGAACATCTGGGACTGGGAACTCAAAACAGTCGGTCAAATGTTGACCTAGCAAGCTGAGCACAGCCTTGGTCTGATCTCTAGCATAGCATAAACTAGGAATGGAGGCCCTGGGACAGTAGAGGACAAAAGCCAAACCAGGTCACCATCAGGTACAAGGGGAAATTCAGATCAGCCTTTGCTGCAATATGGTTCTCCATCTCTGTCTCTCTGTCTGTCTCTCTCTCTGTGTGTGTTTACTTCCCAAATCTCCCTCCTTCTTTGTCTCTCTCTCTCCATCTCTCTCTTCTGTATATATACATATACATATACATATACATATACATATACATATACATATACATATACATATACATATACATATACATATACATATACATATACAGTAGGGAGGGCAGATTAAATCAAATAGAAACAAAAATAAAAATATGGTAGAGTGCTTGACTATAGACTGGGGTCCTAAATTTAATCCTGTGGTACTGATCTAGGGGATATGAATTTTTTATATTGAATTAATACTTTTTAATATGTATTATTGAAATAAGCATCCATGTGTGCATAATCATCATTTTTAAAGCTTAAGAACAACAAGTGCTTATGTCTAATTTTCAGTGTGAATGATATGGGGGTAAGCATCTTTACAGGGTACCAGTGTAGCTGAGCATGATGACACACATTCGTGTGAGCCCAGTGTTTGTGGGTTCAATGCTAGCATCAACCATGTACCAATATTCTAAAAATGAACAATAAAATACGAAGTCTGTGCTCATAGGTTGACATACAGTTGGAAGACATCACTGTAGGGAGCAGATTCTTGAGTTGGAAATAAGGGTATTATTGCTCGATTTTTGTTTCCCCTAAAATGTCTCAATTTTTTTCAAGTGGGTCAATAAGACAAGTATGAGGACACTTGGCCACATGCATGTTGGTGAGCACCGCTACTAATGTCTGATCTTTGTGCCGCTACTAATGTCTGCTCTCTGTGCCACTGCCAATGTTTGCTCTTGATGCCACTACCAATGTCTGCCCTTCACCAAGGGACTCACTTTAACAGATTTTTTCCAAAACAAACACCTTACATTTTGAGGGTAGAGAGATGCTCAGCCTGGAAAGTTCTAACCACATAAGCATGAAGACCTAAGTTCCACTCCTAATACTCAGCTGAAAGTTCAGACATGGTGCCTGGGAATGCAGAGATAGGGGCTAGCCTAGTCTAATCTCAGAGCCCTAGGTCCTGTGAGAAACTCTCAAAATCAAAAGAGAGAAGGTAGATAGTGACTGGATGTACTCAAGCTGAGCCTAGCTTCCACATGTATGCATACCTGCGTATGCAAAAGAGAGGGGGGAAGGAGGAAGAGGAGGAGGAGGGGGAGAGGAGGAGGGGAAGGAGAGGAGGAAGAGGAGGAGAAAGAGTGGAAGGGAAGGAGGAAGTGGAGGAGGGAAGAAAAAAACACATGGCTTACTTTCCACTAATATATTTTGAATTTTTAAGGATCTCATTACTTCTTCTTAGAAAAAAAAATCATGTTTCTAAACTTCAATGCAAAAAATATTTTTACTTAAATCAATCTTATCCTTTAAGCAATGGTAACAAGATTATGTTTCTCCAATGAAAGCTATGGTAGTAACCCACAGAGATAGACCACATCCTTATAGAAATACCACTCTTTTAGTAGTTTCAAAATATTTACCACACCAAAACACAAAACAGCTCCCATCTGGAGAAAAACTTAAACACCATACACTAAAATGATACAGGAACCGCACTGTAACTTCACAAGATGAGAACAGCAGTGCTTAGTGCTATTTTGTATCCTAGTACCTCATAATGTCCTCAGATTAAGAAGGGTGAGCTTCATAAAGCAGTGTGCGCTGGGAAAGCAGTCAGTCTCTATGTGAGTGGATGCTATGTGTACAAGTGCCTAGGGAGGCCAGCATGGTGGACTCTAGAGCCAGCGCTAGGCTCTTGTGAGTTAGGGATAAAGCTCAGGTCATCTGCAGAAGGTCAAGGACTCAGAACTGCTGAGCCATCCCTGTAGCCACACCAGCGTGTGTTTGAAACTCTTTTCTATACAACAGTTTGCCTTAAAACTATAAACAAGGACCGGTTAAAGAGCCTATCTTCCAAAGCCAGTGTAGAAGCAAGGAAGAGAAGTCGTATAGAGTCTCTCCTACCTCCTGAGAACAGCACAGGCACGCAAGCCTCATTCTTGCATACATATAGTGCAGTGACTGCCATAGCAAACATTGCTTTCAATGTCCTTTTATTGATTATAAGGCCATGACTGGGAGGTGGCTCAATATATAAACTGTCCCAAAGACAAGCATTAGAACGGAGGGACATCACTCAGAATCATGCGAAAAGCTGGGCAAGGAAGAGCCCACCCATAATCACAGTGCTGAAAAGACAGAAATAGGGGGATTCCTAGGGTTCACTGGCCAGCAATCCTAACCACCAAATCTGTGAACTCCAAGTTCAGTGGCAGTATCTCAGTATCTCAAAAAACAGAAGTAAGAGGAGGCTAGGTGCTTGAGAGAGCTTATGCCTCCTACAGAGAAACATGCTTGTTCCCAGCATCAATGTAACATCCATCTGTGTAACATCCACCTGTCATTCCGGTTCCAGGAGCCTAACTCCGTCTGGCCTCTAGGGGCACCAGCACTCACAAGTGCATATGCATGCTTAAAACCAAAATAAATCCTTACAATTATTTTTTAAAAATTTTAAAAATGGAGTGATTGATACACCCTTCCCCTTCCTCACAAAGCATGCATACACAAACACACACATAACAACACGAACATATGAGTAAGAACAGAACACAGTAACCGTAAGATCAATGAATGTTCATTATCTACTGTAGAATGTTTAGAACATTTGTAAAGAATGAGAGAGAGAGAGAGAGAGAGAGAGAGAGAGAGAGAGAGAGAGAGAGGGGAGTCACGCATTGTCTAACACCACAGACAGTAACATGTAAGGTTTTACAGCTAATCCACCCGCTGATGGTGTTTCCCAAGGCTGAACCATGAACACACAAATGTTACTTTACCATATTAACCACCTGTTATCTTCTGTACTTTGCAATAACATAGCATAAATGCCTGTGGCTACATCAGAAATGAATGACAAGTCCCAGCATCCATGCTGCTACACTACCTTACCAGGAAGCACTAAACATGGCCACAATGAACATGTCCGTTTCTGTGGTGCCAGAAGCATGTCTCTGTTCATACATGTCTGAGAAACACGCAGGAGTGAGACCACCTCCATGCAGGTTCGGTGGTTAGGATTTTACATGGGAAGAACTCCAAGCCTGAGCTAGGGCGAGAGCTCAATGGTGACAGCACATTTGTGCAAATGTGAGGGGCTGAGTTCGCTCCCCAAGATTCAAGTGAAGTCTATTGTAGCACACCCGTCACTGACAGAGGTAGACAATGGAGAATCTCCAGCAGTTTGCAGGCTAGGTAGCCCAGAATATGCTGTGGGGTAGCAAACAAGCAAACTGTCTCAAGCAATCAAGGACTGACATATAAACACACACACACACACACACACACACATCAAATCCTCCAAACTCATTCTTTCAAACTCCTGGAAGTGAATAAAAGAAAACTGAATCTTACTCTGAGTGTTTTTTTCCAAACCTTTCCTCTGAATAACTATTTCTTGGCTGGCTCCCTATCCTAAGCAAGATGAGCCAGAGCCATAGGGGAATGCTTTTGTGCCTTTCCACAATGTCAGAATTTATTGAATAACAATAAAATCACAAGGTTTAGCAAGATTTAATGGCAGCAATTTGCCAGATAATCCTGACTACCCTGGTAATCTGGCTGAGGGGAGTGTAGACTCTTTTATTTCGATCTTAATTACTAATATTAACACATTAAAGAGGCTGCGGTGGGGTTCAAAAGGTTTCAGAAGTGGCCGGAGGGAGACTCTGTGTTAACAAGATAGCATGTGCTAGGAGGGAGCTGCAGGTGGGGCAGATGGAGTCAGGATTGGAGAACAAAGCTGCAGCGTTCATCTGCACAATGAACAGTCTACTTGGGGTCCAAGAATAGAAGACAGCAGGCTCAGGACCAGGTCCTTGGGTCAGGTCCCCAGATGGGCAGGCAGACTGGAATGGGCCACCTATCATCAGAAGACAGCACCCAGCTGAAGTCCCAGAGATTGTTGGGCAGTCTTCTGCTGGTCTGTTCTGATGCCAGGTATCAGATGAGAGAGTGGTATGGAGTCATGGCCCCTCAGTGTAAGCTCTTCATCAAGGAACGAGGACCAGACAAGTGAATTTCACCCTTTCCTCGGTCCGCTGTGTCTGATAAGTTCTTGGGCCTAGTTCCCTGAATCAGTTTTCAATCTGCCCTGTATTTCTACAGTCTCAATTCACATCAATACACAATAGGGCTACCAGAAATAAGTCAATTATCAGTCTGGGCTGGATGGTGGTATCTGACAGATGGGACAGTTTCTGAGTCCACACAAGGCCTTCAGTCATCTCCTTACCTCAAAATGGATTCACAAGCCTCTTGTAAAATGGAGTCTCCTAGGGCAAGGCACAGCCTGAAAAACACATGGCATATACTGTGGAGTAGCTTTGAGGAGGGCACAGTGAGAGCTCACCAGTCCTCTATCACACCTGCCCGGCTTGCCTCCACATGACAGCAGACTAAATTAGCATCGAGGAGCTCAAACTCTTTAGAAAACAAAAGTGGCAATGAGAAGCGATTTAAATCTGAGCTTATTTAACCTAAGTGGCTAGTGGCTGCCCATTTTGTTTTAATTGCCTTTTAAACTAAAATCAATGTTAAATTACCTGAAGAACACACCCCGAGCAACCGCACAAGGAAAATTCTTTAAGTGTCTCCTCAAAGGCCCTTGGTACCTGTCTGTCTGAGTGACAGAAAGGGCATCTGTCTGCTTTGGAGAGCAAGGCCTTTGAACCATAGGTCTGACTGAAAGATTTCAAGGACAGACTGCCAGCCCGGGATGAGCTGTCCCTTGACATGGAGACAGATCCAACTCTCAGAGGGTAACGTGGAGATTAGGCAGTAAAAAGCAGCACCATTATACCCTCACCGTGTTTCAAGTTTGTGTTTCCTCTTCCTTTTCCTCCCCTTTCCTCCTCTCATTCCTTCTCTTCCTTTCCCCTTCTCCTCTCCGCCCTTCTTTCTTCCTCTCTCATCCTTTGTACTTGCTACTTTTTGTGCTGTTCTGTAACACCATGACCAAAGCAACTCATGGAAGAAACAAGTTCGTTTTAGATCACAGGTCTAGAGGGAGAGTCATCAAGGTTTGGTAGGCATGGCAGCAGGTGGCCATGACTCCAAGCCGAGAGAGCATTTCTCCAGCCACACATTGACAGCACAGAGGGACAACTGCAAGTCGGGTGGGCTACAGATGCTCCAAGCGTACCTCCAGTGCTCTGCTCCCCCCAGGGAGGTTCCACCTCCTAAAGTTCTAGGAACTCAGCAAACAGCAGCAGCAAGCAGGGATGCAGCTGGCATTCAAGTAAGTGAGGCTATGGGGGACATTTCTGGGTTTTCCTCTCTCTTTCTGTTTCATTTCTCATTTTTCCTTCCTCTTTCTTTTTCCTCTTTCTTCAACTAGAAACTGGCTATCTTAATAGACATTTTGGCCGTTCTCTGAGACGTAACCTCTAACCTGTAGTTTGCACCTTCAGCACAGGAAATCAACTCCCCACCCCTCAGAAACCGTTCCGGGAAGCTAGCGGGATGTCAAAAGTCAGAATGGAGAGAAGGTGAACCCCTTTCTCCAGCACCTGGTCTAAGTTAGGAGGTGCCACACGTCTCTGGAAGCCTTGGCGTGACACCAGTCAGGGCCCTTGATAAGTGGCAGCACTTCTAATGTTCAGGCTTACTTCAGGAAACTGAATTGCCAATATTACACTGGGTACATACCTATTGATTCAGCCACACACAGCCTCGAGTCAGGTCAGAATGATGGCACAAAGCCTTCAGTCAGGAGAGAAGTAACCCTTCACGCAGGTAAGGGGGAGACACCAGCAGCCTTCCCACTTCCTAAATCATGGCAAACTTTCTTCTACCACCCTGAAGGGCACCCACTTCTGTTGCCTGATGTTGAGTCTGTTTCTTCCAAAACATAAGCAGAGCTTTCTGGCTCCTCTGCCACAACAGGGTCTGAATCCATCCGCTTCCCTTGTTTACATTGGGTCCACTTGTCTCTGTTCCCAGAGTTATTTCTTACATGTGGTTCTGTCTTAACCAAACAAGATGGACAAACCATGACCCAACTAGAACTCGGGACAAAAACTAAGAGAGGCATCATAGATTTTTGTAGCTATTGTGGGAGAAGTAATTCATGATAAGATGGAGGGAAATTTTGGACACATGAATGAGCTTAAGAGGCAATTCTGGAAACTCTTGGTGGGGTGGGAAGCACCTGTGTTAGAGATACAAGGCTAATAGAGTGATTATAACTTCTGTGACAGCTGAGAATTAGAACGTTGCAGATTCAGAGCCAAATTATTTGGGACCATCTTTAATACCGTTAATAAGCATTTATTGCCAATCTTCTAATCAGTCAAATGTGATTGACAATCAGGCAGTCTTTGCAAATATCAGATGAAAACTTCAGGAGTGCATAGACTCTAGCTCCCTCCAACCCCAAAGCCAACCTACAGCACAGATTTCTCCACTTTGCTGTAATTTGCCTGTTCAATGTTTCCACTATGTATTTAAAAACTACCCCAATTTATGACTGGTTGTTAGCCTTTGTAATCGCGTAGACCTGCTTCTTGCTTCTGTTTCACTGGAGCTGAGCACTTATCATCTTTCCCACAAGCATGGCTGCAGGAGGAAGGCGGGCACGTGCTCTGTCAATCAAAAGGGTCAAGAGAGAGGCATGGTAAAAGCATACGGTGAGAGAGAGAGAGGGAGAGAGAGAGAGGGAGAGAGACAGAGAGAGAGAGAGAGAGGTGAGTACAGGTCCATGGGAGCTGAGGTTGGGAGAGAGACGTTTCCCCAGATGTCATAGGGATCATAGGGCTCTAGGGTGGAGATGGAAAGGTGCACATTTGTGCTGACACTCACTTACGGGTGTTTTTATAGGTTACACCAGAACAAAGCAAAGTTGGGGAAAGTCACACGGAGATTTCCCCCCACAGCTCCTGCTTTCTTTCTACTACAGTTAATAGCAGAGTTCCATAAATAGATTACAGAGTTTTGAAAAGAGTGAGCCACAAAAAAAAAAAAAAAAAAAAAAAAAAGATGGCCAATCATTCTTTACCCAAATTTCCTCTGCTTTAAGGTGTCAGAATTATGTCAACATGTGAAGATGCAAAGACATGTTATCTGACTACTGGTTCCAGTGACTACCTTGGCCCTGAACCATGCACAGGATAGGAGTAGACAGGTCAAATGCTTCGGCATGTCCTTTACTGAGGATTACAGAATGGAACGTTTCCATGCATGAAGGCTCTGAACGAGCTCACGTCATCCCAGCCCTGTCTATTACAGAGATGGCAATCACATCCTCTTCCCCTGCAGGCTTCTTAGGAAGGATGCTCCCCTAACAGCCCTCCCTCAGTCCGGCCATATCCAGCCATCACATTTTTGGCTCAACTAGAGCCTCTCCCAAAGGTGTGAGATTTGGAGTGAGACAGAGTATTGAGTGTGAACAACTGGACTTAAAAAAAAACCCAGGGATTTCATGATGTCATCTGTAGACTGAGGAGATGGTATAGTTTGTATTGCTGGTGAAACGTTTACTCCACAAGCATGCCCACCTGAGTTTAATCCTCAAAACCCATGGTGAAAAAGCCAAATATGTTGGTACATTTACAATCCCAGTGATGGAGAGGTAGAAACAGGTGAGTCCCTGGGACTCCTTGGCCAGCCAGTCCAGGCAAATCGGAGAGAGCTCCAGGTGAGGGAGAGACTGTCTCAGAACACAAGGGGAAGAGAGACGGAGAAAGACAGCTGAGGTTGACCTCATGCCTCCAAATGCCAACAAGCACATGTGCATGTGACCCCCCCACTCATGAGCACACACGAATCTAGGGACAGACTAAAATAAGCAAATAATAAAGCTGTCCATGGACAGGGAGAGAGAGGTGTCTGGAAAGGAAACAAGTCCCTGGGACTGAAGGAGTCGAACAGAATGAAGAATCTGCCGGCCTCAGAGACAGGAAGAGTTGGGCAGTTTTGGTCTCCTGTGGTTTGGCTATGAAATGTCCCCACAGACTCACATGCCTCAACATGTGGTCCCCTGGAGCCAGTGCTACTTAGCAGGCAGGGATTCACTGGAGAGGGTGAGTTCCCAGAGGCCAGCCCTGAGTTTTTATAGCCAGGTTTCAGTTCCTCTCCTTTCTTTGTTTCCTGGCTGCATTTATTACCTCAGACTTCCAGACTGACTGCGTCCCTTCTTAAGCTGGTAACCTCAACTAATCCCTCATCTTTTATATTGCTTCTTGTCAGCTGCTTGCTCAGAACACTGGGAAGGGGAACTATACACAGCCCTTCTTAGTTCCAGGCTCCTTCTCTAACCTTAACATGCTTCTGAGTCAAGTCAACTGCTTCAGCCACCACACACAGCTGAGACAGCTCAGACCATAGCCAGTCTACATCATACAAAAGTATGTCCAGTCCTTTGCCTTGCAAACAAACCAAATACCCCAAATAACTTCCCTGTGGCTCACAATCTTTTGTTTTTCTTTTCCTATTTGTGAGCATGTGTGTGCGTGTGTTGGATGTCATGCATGTTTGTATGTTATGTGTATGCATGTGGAAGCTCCAGGTTGAGGTTAGGAGTAATCTTTCTTTGGCTTATCCACCTTACTCACTGAGGCTGGGCCCCTCAGTTAAGCCCAGAGTCCACTAATACAGCTAGTCTTGCTAGTTAGATCACTCTGAAGATGGCCTGTCTCCATCAAGAGAGACTGGAATTACAGGAAGGCCACTGCGCCCAGTGGCATTTCGGTGGCTTTCTGCGGACCCAAATTCCTATCCTCACACTTGCTTGCACAGAGCCATTTCCTCAGCCTAAGGCTCACAGTCTTTCAGGGCTGGGCGAACAGCCTGGAAGGGATGGGGCTCAGATACTCAGTGCTGAGAAAATATAGGTTTTCCAGCCCCAGGGCTTTTCCTCGTTCATTTCAACTGAAAGCACAGAGATGTCTTCCAAAAGGAAAGTATCATCCAAAAGGGCTGATGCATTTTTTTCTTTTGAAATTATATACGTGAATACCGACTATAGACCCTAGTTAGCCTTGGGGTTCCAAAGCTGATCACAGCAAGAAAAATAGCAAAGACGCTCACAGCATAAACTAGTATTGTAATTACCTAAACAAATGACGGAGAACAGTTAAATATCCTTTGCTCTCTGGGATAGTCAGGGCAAATTTTCAGAGAACCCAAGGAGTGTCGAAGGATGTTTTGGATTTTAAAGCATGCACAGGTGTTTGCCTAACATTTGTCAGCACAGTCAAAGGGGAAAGAACATTCGAAGGATGGGAAACAGTTTGTGGGAAGGCACAGAGGTGTGGCTGCCTCAGCTGGTGATGGGACAGGCTGGCTAGCCAAGGAGCCCCTGTGACCCTCTTGCCTTAGCTTCTCTTGTGCTGGGATTACAAGTAGTCACCACCATGCCTTGCATTTTTATGTGGGCTCTGAGATTTGAATGCAAATCCTCCTGGCTCCTTGTCGTGGCCTCTACCAGTTCTGCCTTCTAGCTGGCTATGGTGTTCTCTTTAAAGAGCACAAATGTTATCCTGCCGACTCTGGCATGGCCACAGTGGGATTATCCTTGGTGATACAGAGGCGTAATTGTGTCTTTCTTTCTTCCATCTAAGTTTTCAATAAATCATTTTAACTTACCGTGTATTAAAAAAAAATAATTTCAGAAACCAATCATCTATTTCCTCAGAAATGGTTTCAGTGAAAATGAAGAAATTATTTTACCAATTATTATTTTTTAAAAAAAACTAAATTATAGAGGTTTTTATCACCAAGACACTCAGGATTGGCTTCTAGGATTCCCACGCATTCTAACTGGTCTGCCAAATAGGGGGCCTAGGAATTCCATAGCATTCAACACCCCACCAACCAATCCCTCTGTGTTCCTAAGGAAAGGGTAGATATAAATCAACTTCTGTAATGTCTCCTGTCTTACTCAGCTGTAAAAGATGCTCTTGTCATACGATAAGCAGAAGAAATGTGGCATAGAAACCACTTTCTGTTTTTGTTTTGTTGTTGTTTTGTTTTGTTTTTAAATTATGTGTATACATGTGTGTCTTAGCTGGAGTGTGTGCTTGAATGCAGTTGCTCCTGAATGCCAGAAGAGGGCATTGGATCCCCAGGAGCTGAAGTTACAGGCAGTTGTGAGTTAAGACAAAACTCGGGTTCCCTACAAGAATGATTCACATTCTTAAGTATTGAGCCATGTCTCTCCAGCCCCGAGGATAGTTTCCCCTTTTTGGTCACATATTCTATTGAAGCATGTCTAACTTGCAATTTGTGGACTAAATGCATCCGGGGATAGCTAAGATTGGACCATGTGCATCCTGCTATAGCTAAGAATATGGCCCAACACATTTCTAGAACAGAGCATCATATCATAGTCTCAAAAATGTTAGACATCCATTGTAGATGAAAGGAGACAGGCTGCACCATCTGACTTGAGAACTTTAGAATAAAAGAAACATACATAGTTTCTTTGTGTGGCATTCTAATTCACTGTTTGCCATATTCTATACTTAATTATTAACCACAGAAGATGATATCCACAAATTATCTAGAGAGGTTCTGCAGCCGTAGGCAGAAGAATGAGACAGCAGGGAAGCTAGGTTGGATGTCTCAAGCCTTTATGTGAATCTGCTTTCAGTTACCTGTGTTTATGCTGTTACCCATGGCTCTGGTGTGTGTGTGGTAGGGGTGGAGGGGGGGTTGTTCAGGTCTTCTTTTTTGTTTGTTTGGTTGGTTGGTTTGGTTTGTCTTGTTGTCTTATAAGTGCTAGGGAACAAATTCTGAACCGTGGTCCTCCTGGGAACTCACTGTAGATTTAGATCAATAGATTTAAATCCTCAACCCCTACTATCTGTTACCATAAAGGAGAATACTTTCTTTCCCAAACTTATGCTTCAGGAAACAAGGTCTCGGTTCCTGCATCTAAGGACTCCTGCTCCAGCACAAAAGTCTACACAGGATGCACATTGTAAAAGTGGGAAAGCGCAGCTCCTTTAAGTTCATCTTGCCCCAGACAGACATATCTAGAAAACTTTATTTAGCACTGAGATGGAAAATCAGTTTTCTCTAGTGATGAAACACCAGATATCTTATCTAATCCCAAGTGGTCAGCCCCAAATACATGCACATATGAGCAATAGTAAATTAACTCAGTAGGGTGTATATATACACATGTGTGTGTGTGTTTGTGTGTATGTGTGTAAATAAAAAATAAAGAAGAAAAAGCCTTAAATTTGGAGGAAAGTAGGGGGCAGGAGAGGAGTTGGAGAGGAGAGAAGCAGAGGTGAAATTGACACAAACACAAGACACATGCATGAAATTCTCAAAGAAAGAAGAAAAATGTAAAATATCCTAGATACACATAAGAATAGGTACTAGAGGATGATCTGTTTTCTTGATGTTAATACAGTTTCCATGCATTAGTTCATTGAATTTATAATTTAACTTTATTAGCATAATTAATGAATGTATTAATCTGATTATCGATTTATATTAATAGTTAAGTGATATGAGTGATTAAAATCAACTTCACTTAACCATAGTCAGATGAGTACCACCACAGGAATAATAATTCTCAGTTAAGGATCTTGGGTTTCTTTGTATTTCTGTACATGGAAATCTAAGTCACTTTCTCTTTTTTCTTTGCTTATTCTGTAGTCTGGTTGCTACATTCTAAGAATTAATGTGCAGGGAACAATAAGCCATTACTCAAACTCTGCATCTGAAAGTGCTGCACATTCTCTTTCCCCATCCTTTGTGACCCGAGGTTCTTTCGTGGAATTGGAAAAGGAGAGGAGAAAGCGTGTGGTTCGGTCACCAGGGCTTGGGCAGCCACCCGCTCACATTTAGACAGACCAGAGTTGGAACTCTGGATCCAGAATGTTCCAAGAACTTCTGTGAGTTATATAAATCCTCCCGAACATCTGCTTCCTCCCCTCTAGGAGGGGCTTAGTACCAGCTCGTTCAGAAGTAGTTGAGAGGATTAGGGAGCTAAGTAACTAACATATGTCATTCTGGATACAGCAGACATTTGGAAATGTTCAGAAAACCGGCCAATGATTCCACAATGTATGTGAGAAGACAGCACTCAATGACGGTTCTCAAGTTTTTACCCTCTCTTTGGGTTAGGCTTAGGATTAAATAAAAAGTTTAAAAGATAGTGGATAGTTTTTTCATCTCTCCATTATGCAATAACTTCAACCAAAACTTGGGCACATTGAAGAGGCAGCAAGATTTACCTTTTCTGTGAAGGGCAGACAGTAAATGTTTCTAGCGATGCAGGTCACATGGTCTCACAACAGCCTGTTACCTCCAGCCTTAGTGCCAAAGCAATAGCAGAAAATATGGACACATATCCACACTCTCACGCCCAGCACGTTTAGCCTCAGTGGACTAAACTCAGTTTAGCCCTTATGGACACCTCTCCATGGGACAACTCTGGATTCAGTGGACCCTCAGAGGCAGGTGAAGCAACTGCTGTTTCACTCTTCATGTGAATTTGGAATTTGCACCCAAGCACCATAAAGGTGTAGTACAACTGCTGAACTTTTCTAAAGCAGAATTAAAAATAAAAGCAAGATGATGACAATGAACCCTGACTTACTGAGCTGTCTCAAACTGCTTCCTGTAGAGTCAGAATTTAATATAGTAGTGTCTTCAGCAACAAGGTTTTATCAGCATGTCCTGTACCTAAGAACACTGGCAACAGCTTGTAATATTTGGGGGTGGGTGGGGGCTCAGTGGGACCTCACTGGCTAATGATGCAGGAAAGGTAACTCATTTTATGGCACAGAGCATTTTATTCACAAATGTTTGAACTGTAAAATACCCTGAATGCATAGTATAGGGATAAATGCAGTTGGTACTTACCAGGGAGCATCAGCCATGCTGGCTAGCTTGCATAGCACTGGAAGGCACAGTGCACACTATTAGTGGATAAAAGTAATCATTAGCCTTTCCCAGATGTAAACCCCGCAAGCAGTAGGAAGGACCCACCTGGCAAGACATGCTTATGGTAAGAAGTGGCATAAATGTCACGGGAGGAACCAGCCGCTCTCTAACTGGATTTAAGGTCTACCCCACAAGTTGAAACCCGTATCTAGTGTTGATGTCAGAGTCCAGAAACCAAAGCTAAGCAGATGATGGTGCCTAGAGGAGGAACCATTGCTTTTATGTTGCCAAATGAACACGTTTTAAGACTGACTCCTAATAACTCAGCTATACTAATAGATTGATGCATCTCTCGATCGCAGCAGGGCAGCTTTTTTGCAGCCAATGGAGACGAAGACAAAACCTAATCAAGGTGCAGATAATGAAAAACTGCAGAATGTTCAGCCCTATACTGGGACAATTATATCACACCTTCTACTCCAAATGCTGTGGGTCATTGTGGAGGAAGAAAGAGAAAGAGTGGAAGATTATAGAGAAGTATTTTCTGAACGTAGAACAACAATTACACATGAGAATTTGTAGTAATTCAGACACCATGCAAAAGACCTGTGCAATCTCAAGCCAGACAGGATTCAGCCATGGAGAGGGGTAGTGGGCATGAATCATACCCATAGCTGGGGACTGATCACACAGCAATGGATGCTCACATGTCTAAGAATACATGGGTATCACCAACTCTACCAGATGAGTGAAAAAGAAAAAGAAAAAGAAACAGAAACAGAAACAGAAACAGAAACAGAAACAGAAACAGAAACAGAAACAGAAACAGAAACAGAAAAAGAAAAAGAAAAAGAAAAAGAAAAAGAAAAAGAAGACACAAAACTGCACAGGCGGGAAAGCCTGGGTACATTTGGGAGGAATTGGGGGAGAGGTGAATATGATTAAAATACATTGCACAAAATTCTCAAAGAACTTTAAAACTCCGATAAAAATTATTAGTAGTTTTCAGGCATGGCAGCATGAGTTTTTAAGCCACATGCTGGACAGGTGGATCCCTGGTTCTCACTACTAGGTGAGCTGCAGGTACCCTGTCATAAATGGATAGATAGATAGATAGATAGATAGATAGATAGATAGATAGATAGATAGATACATACATACATACATACATACATACATACATACATACATACATAGACAGAGAGATAGATAAAAGAAACAAAATGGATGGCTCCTACATAAGGACACCTGAGGTTTCCCTTTGGTCTAGATGTGCATGTGCACACCTGTGTACCTGCATCTGTCTGTGAACACATAGACACAAAGACACAGACAGACAGAAACAGATAGAAACAGACATGTAGAGAGAAGAGTGAGCCTCTGGAACAGAAGGTATAGGAATAGTGTCCTCTTTCTCTCCATTTGACAAAGTAAGGGAACAGTAACATAGTGATTCTCACTCACAGCTGCCGCTCTTTCCAAGTTATCTGCTCCACCTCACGCTGCAAATATACAGACTGGACAACCACTTCCCTGGTGTAAAATTATGCCCTTATGAGAAGGAGAGATAGGTGAATAGTAACATGAAGTGCAATTAAAAGAGTGGTGTGTCTGCGTGCTTGCAGGGCTCCAAGGCTCACAGTGCGCCTTACACTCTCCGTCTACGCTTTAGGATAATGAGACTAGAGATAAGAGATGGAGATGATTATGTCCTTCTCACAAAAGGAGACATAAACTCACTGGAGCTGGCAAGTGACTTGCCCTGAGCTAAGAAACGATAGCTCAAGAACTGACCCCAGGACCTCCCTGGCTTAGTTCCTCTTTTGCCACTCAGCACGACTAGTGTTTAATACACTTCTATCCGGTCAACTTGGCTTAAACAAATTGGGCAGGAAGGAGAAAGGGTGAAATATATTCAGCCAAGTGATTAATGTTCTTGCTGAGTAATTAAATGTTTTGAATGTGAACTGTAATCCATACGGAAGGTATAATGAAAGCATGAACAGGGTGACCTGACCACTCTAGGTGGACTGCTGCAAACCACTAAGGAGAGCGATGATTTTAGCACTAAATCTTCATTAAGGGACTATTTTCTTTACATTAAAATTTTTTTTATGTTAAAAATGTGTAATTGTCCTCTATATAAATGTCAGGCAAATGCATGCATAGACAGTCATTCTATAGTCAGTTTGTGTCTCACATTCATTAGAGTGGGGTCTGACTTTGATATTATAAATAACTGTACATCAAATGCTTTCTACTGGTGTACATTTGTGTACTTGGAGCGGGAATGCTTTCAAAAGATAAGCATTTAATGGGCTGCAGAGATGTTCTGGGAAGTTTAGAACACTTGCCATGTAATCCTGAAAACTGGAGTTTGGATCTCAATACTCCTGTAACAGGCTATGAGCCAGTTCAGGGAGGGGGAGATAGAAGGGTTACTGGGGTTTCCTTGCTCCCCACCTAGCTGAGAAAATGCAAGGCCCTGCTTCAGGAAGATACTCTGCCTCCAGAAAGAAAGTGGAGAGTGGTAGATGAAGCTGCTGAGTCTGCGCTGCTATTGAAGTGTATCCTTTTTATTTTTTAAAGATTGATTGATTGATTGATTGATTGATTTGATTTGATGTATATGAATGCTCCATCTCCATGTACATCTGCACGCCAGAAGAGGGCACTAGATCACAGTATAGATGGTTGTGAGCCACCATGTGGTTGCTGGGAATTGAACTCAGGACCTCTGGAAGAGCAGCCAGTACTCTTAACCACTGAGCCATCTCTTCAGCCCCTGTGTTGTTACTTTTTAGTGACTCTTCAGAGGTATACAACTTTGCACTCCTGCTACCAGTCTATGAGAATTTTACTATCACACAGTTGGCTGCCACTGATCTTGATGATCTTTTGTAGATTCAGATGGAATGTGGCATCTCACTGATTCTTAGTTTGCACAAGTAGGTGAGCCAATTAAGATAGGAGAGTCGCTCACCGAATCCTGGCCAATTTCTCCTGACAATTACAATATACCGCTCAGTAATAATGATACTTGAAAGGCTGAATTTATTTTAAGAACTGATATGGATATTTGATTCATATTAAATCAAGTGTTATAAAACATCAACAGTTTTAGCAACCAAAGAAAGGTCAACTCGTCTTTCTGTTAAGAAACATTTGAATGTTTCATTATCGACTTTAACTATTGCTAAGATGTTATCAAGTGGGAGAGTTGATGGAGAGGACATTGTACTCATCCATCATGAGTGAGTGACTAGAGCCAATGAAAAGATCATATAGCACTGTAGTCTCTGTGGTGGCTGATCCCAACTGTCAACTCAGTGAGATCTGAGATATTTGGGAGATAGGTTTCTGTGCATGCCTGCCCAGGATCATCTTCATTCTGCTAACTGAAATGAGAATCCTTGCCTCGCGCAGGTGAGGCCATTCCCTGAGGTTGGAGTCTAGACGGTGTAAGAAGGAGAAGTGGAGCTAAGCATGTTGCATTCCTTTCAGCTTTATGGCAATGGATGTAATGGGACCATCTTCCTCAACGTCCTAATTCGAAGTCTTTACCATCATGCATGGTGGTCTGTGCCCTTGAACTTTGAGCCAAAATGCTACCATTAGTCACCTTTAAAGGCTGTCTTACAGTATCGATAGAAAAAGTAGCCAATATACCTCTGATAAGAGGAAATGATCTCTAGCTGGGCATGTGATCCAAGGTCTCATGCTTCCATTGTTCAGAGATGGAGGTAGACATTGGATGGGTATAAGAATTATACCCCTTACAGTGCCAGTCCCAAGCCTGGCAATAGCAAGTGAAGAAAGAAAGGGGCATGGACAGAACCAGTTCTGGTAACACATGAGGCCATGAGGATCCCTGTGTAGGGCAGACTGTGAATTTTCCAGATTGGAAAGTTAACACCTGTTTTTATTGCTTGGCCCAGCTTGGGTATAATCCCTGCTGTGAATACTCAGAAGTACTAGCTAGTATTCCAAATGTGACATGTCACTCCCTTGTCATTCTAGAGTGTCCTGTGAAACTCTCTGAAAAGCAACAGTGAAAGAACCATTGGGATTAGCAAATAGAGAGAAGAAGGTGTGTGTTTGTGTGTGTGTGTGTGTGCACATGTGTGTGTGCACATGTGTGTGTGTATGACTGATGGTGTGTGTGTGTGCATTGTGAGGGTTTGTGTATGCATGTGTATGTGTGTGTGAGGGTATGTGTGTGTATGTGTGAGTGTGTGTGCCTGTCTATGTGTGTGCGTGCACACACACGTGCTCATACAGGA
The DNA here is from genome assembly GCF_900095145.1 of Mus pahari. Taxonomy (NCBI): domain Eukaryota; kingdom Metazoa; phylum Chordata; class Mammalia; order Rodentia; family Muridae; genus Mus; species Mus pahari. The sequence goes on along the minus strand of NC_034601.1, from coordinate 2,572,257 downwards.
CTTAATATAAGGAATAAAATATTAAATTAATGTCATTGTTAGGACAACTGAATATATTGTTTAAAATCTGCATATTTCACACTTATCTTTTTAAATGTGCAAGAAATTTTTATAAGATTTCTGTATAAGCTACTGAGCTATAATGAATTATAAGAAAGTATAAGAGACTCTTTTTATAAAATTTGAATGTGGGACAGGTAGCTTCTTATGTTGCTCATAAAAGTGAAAATCTTTCCTATGGAAAAGATTGTGCAGGTCCAGTCAAAGGGCAGTGGCAGGGGGCACCCATCAAATGCATAGCCGGCTCAGGTAAGAGGCTTTTAAAAATCAAGAATCTCCACACATGAACAAAAATATAGATAAGTCTATTGCAAGTGGACGAGTGTTTTGAATAAATAATTCATACAAGAAGAAAATACTGCAAACTATGAATATTCAAGACATGCAAATTGAGGCCACAATATGCCATGTGTCAAATCCAAACTCACAAAGCTGTTTGATACCCAGGGCTGGGCAGGGAAAGTTAGAAGGCTGCAAATAGCTTCAGTAATTTTGTGTTAAAATCATAGTAATATTTGTTGACATCAAAGATTAGCTCAACGTTCACTCATTGTTTTATGTCAAAAAGTTTTTTATCTACGTGCAGAAGAAACTAAAGAAGTACAGACAGCTTACTTATCATCGGAAGATGGATTTCAGTAAAAGACAACAGACAAATCCTAGTAAGATAAGACCTTAAGCATATCTGTGGGGGATGGCTGAGCAGAAAACAACAGAGCCATGTTGCAGATAACTGTGTAGCTATTAAAAAAATTGATAGGCTTTGACAATGGTAATATGGTGAGTAATCACTTCTTGTCATAAAAAGAAGAAACTGAGCCAAATGCAGAGTGTTGGTCTGTCTTTTTTTTAAGAACATGTATATGAACATATATATTTATATATACATATATGCACATATGTATTTGGGTGGCTATTTTATGTGCACATGTATGTGCACATGAATGTTTGCATATATGTATTTATATATGCACATGTGTATTTGTATTAGCAAAGGAACTAAGGAAGGAGAAGCAATGACAAACACCAAAACCACAATGGGTACCTGCCCCTCCCAGGACGAGCCAGAAGACAGACAGAGGAACACCGGGGAAGCACTACTCATTTATCTTCCATACTCTGTGTTGTACTGAAGATTCCAAAATCCATGCATTGCTATTTTTTTTAATTCAGGTAATTTTATAAAAAGTTAGTAATAGGACAAAATCATCCCAAATGTTTCAGTTAAAACTAATTTTTAATAGAAAGGAATCAGAAAGAAAAAGCAATCATAACCCTTGTGTACAAAGGTTTTATCTGTTCTCTGTCTTCAGAAAACTCACCATGTGGACTATTCAGTGTACAAGTCTCTTGGCATTCATCCAGCCAGAGCTTGCCCCACTGAAAGCTAATATGGGCTGTTTAACAAAGCATAATTAAATGCATGGAACAACTAAAATATCCATATAATTACCACAAAGCTGATCTAATTGCATACATCCTTTTATTGGATGATATTATTGTCCCTACACAAGCAAAAAGATAGCTTCAACAGAATGATTTTCCCAGTGCTATAGTTCAACTGAAATTATCCAAAGAATCTGCAGATTGCCACTGGGAGAGAAATAATCTCTTAAAGATTTCTATGAAAACAGAATCAAGTTATTAAAGTTGTATGTGGAGACACATCTGATTCTTACTTGTAGGGAAAAGGGAAGGAAAATAAAATTACTAAATATAATGAGACATTTCTGTTAAATCTAATGGGGTAGTTTTCATGGAAGTGATGTGTTGAAATGTGTTTTGCGTTTACAAAAGGAGAAACTGTCTTTGTCAGACTCGGTGATGCATGTCTGGAATCCTAGAAGACGGGAGGCTGAGGCAGGATTGTAAACTCAAAGCCTAGAGTAAGCAAATAGTAAGAAATAATAAGCTTCTGTCTTTAATATGAAGGGGGGGTGGTGTGAGTCAAGACACCAGGGCTGGAAGGACTGGAGTTTGGGGCCACAGAAATCACATAAATGGGCACTTGTCATCTTAGCCTACGAAGGTAGAAGACAAAGGAGCACTAGAGCAAGTTGGTTAGCAATATTAGTCCTATTGGTGAGCTCTGGGATGGATTTAGAGATGATATTCTAATGACTAAGTTAGAAGTGAGAATTGGGAGGGCTCCCAGTTCAATCTGGGCCCTCCATGGGTACCAACAAATATGCACATAACTACTGGTACAAAGGTGTACACACACATGTGCGCATACACACACACACACACACACACACACACACGTACCTATTATACACACACAGAGGAAAAACTGAAATAAAAATGGCATGTCTTTGTTTTAGACTAGGTTGTGTCCTGCAGATTCACAGGCTGAGTTCTAACCCTCAGTGCAGAAGCATGGGACTTGAATTGAAGATAGGATTGTTTAAGAGTATCTTAAGTTCCAATGAGGCTGAATTCTAAAACCCATTGTCAAAGAGGTTGCTCCAGGAAGAGGTGACTGAGATATGGAGGTCTGCATACACAGAAACAGACCGGACCAGGGATAATAGGACGGTCCTCACACAGGAAGGAAGGTGGTAGGAGAAACTCATTTTCTGAGGTCTCCATCCTGCCCCTTCAGAGCCCTCAGACAGCGGACACTGACATCCCTAGCCACCAACCGATGGTGCAAAGCAATATCCTCCTTGAATTCTTTACAGCAACTGACAAGGAGAAGGGGCAAGTGTCAATCACAACGTTTGGTTTAGATGCATAGCTTGGTAGCCACCTTTTAATATTAGAGTAGGCATTCAAGAGCAATTTCATTAAGTGAAGTTCACTCGGATACAGGCTTTGGAAACAAGAAGTCACTTATTAGTAACACAGCAATTTGCTTTCAAAGGAGGATTCCATTCTAAACACTTTATAGAATTTTAAATATAGCAGAAATCTCGAGGAGGTAGGAGAAAAAGAGGGGGAAATTAAAACTCTTGTAACCGGTGGCATCCTAAACTAACTGAGCGAGCCGCCTGGGTGAGGAAAAAAAAAATCGCTGATTTCAAAACTCCAATTTCAAAGGCACCGAATGTCTAGTGAGATCTTCAATAGAGCACAAGATGTACTTATCGTTTCTTGTCTGGGAAATGCTATGAACGTGATCAGTGATTGGAGCCCTCGAATCACCCATCACCAGGAGGAAAACAACCATACACAGAGGAAAATGACTCTACCCTTCGGTGACTTGGGAGCAGAGTGGGAAGACGGCTAGAAGCAGCCTGCAAGGGCAAAATCCCCACAGCATGCTGGGATAGATCCAGAAAGCCCCATGTGTGGGATTTTTATGCTACAGTATATCTGATGGCCTTTACCTTAAATACTGCATATGGGTTTTCGCTTTGGTTTTGGTTTTTATTAGCTCTCTTTTTATAGTTCTTCTCAACTTTCCCTTATTGTACTTGTTGACCATTGGTTTCATGCTAGTATTCAGCTTTAGATGGAGTTTACCACCGGCTTTGAGCTGCATTCCCAAGCAACCCAACTCGGGGAAGACCAGGGCCCTGCAATACCCAGGGCCGCTACTGGTCTCACACCGTCCACATCCTCAATCAGAAGGACTTGGGAGCATAAGTATTTATTTTTAAGGTCTTTATTCCTAGGTCAAGTGAGTTCTCTAGAAAGTATCCTTGGGTTTTCTTTACTAATACTGCCCAAAGGGACTCTGTGCCATCCTTAGAAGAAAATACCACACATCTAACTGTGTGAATGTGTTAGTATGTATGCAAGTGTGTAAATGTGTGTGTGTGTGTGTGTGTGTGTGTGTGTGTGTGTGTATGTATGTGTGTTCTTGTGCACATTCAAGCCAATTGTCAACCATGGGTGTCATATCTAAGGATACTGTTTATCTTTTTGTTGGTATGTTGAGACAATCTCTTACTTTTACCAGCAATGTCCTGATTCATGTTGATAGGTGGCCAGTGGACTCTAAGAAACCTCCTCCCATATCCACCTCCATACCACTGTGACTGTAAGAGCATACTACCACACCTGTCTTTCATGTGGGTCCTGGGGTTCAAACTCAGGTTCATATGCTTGCACAGAAGTTTCATTACGCACTGAAGCTTCTCCCACGTCCATTAAATTTTAGTCTGGACTAGCAGTGGCCAATGTCTGGTGTCTTGGTATCCTCCTGACCAAGGGTATTCATGGGATGAAGATGTAAGTGATAGATTACCTACTTAGCTCACATCCCTGGCATCATGCTAAACCCTATTCCTACTTGGATAGGATTAGGGGGAGCAAGCCTCACTGGCTCCTCCTGAGTCCCACTGAACTTCACCAGCTTCCTTTTCCAGTGTCCCAGGCAGCAAGCAAAGCAGCAGTGCCTGGCAGAGACAGACCAGGAGCACAGCACTCCAGGAGCACTGTAAGGGAGCACCTCACACTCATTTTCCCTTCCTCCAGGCCCAGGATTTACAGCTTCACCTATAACACCAAGTTGCACACAAGAATGGAGTAATTTCTTCCTGGTCATTAAAGCAGAATTGACAAAGAAGGTCAGCAAATCATTGGGGTTCATGGCATTGTTTGTCAGACCAGACACCAGCCTCTATTCTACTCGGAGAAGCAATCTTTTCTGAGATCACAACTATGCCCAGAACATGGATCCTTAATTGGGAGGGCTGCAAATAACCCTAGGCAGTGTTATGAATCCTAGGGCACTGCTGAACTGTGCTGAAATGGGAGTGCAGATTATTACAGTTAGAATTAAAGAGCCTGGAGAAGTAAGGCACAGTGGGACCGTGGTCTGGTGATGCAAGGCTACAGCAAACCAAAGGAAGCACAGGGAGAATTGCAGAAAGCCAGGGGGATCTCAAAAGTCAAGCAAGACCGTAGAGATGTGTCCTGGGTCCTTGTCTACTTTTACTAATTGTGCTTCTAGACAGGGTCATCATGGCTTCCTGCAGAGCCTCCCAGAGAGTCCATCAACACTCTATGTATGCAGTTCTTCTGATATCTCTGGCTACCTTCCCTAAGGCTCTTAAGAGTTAACTCCAAGAGAGACACCTCTAGTGTTAGGCTACAAAGGGCCCTTGGGTTCTCTGTCCTTATCTCTCTTCAGACTTTCCCTACAGATCCCCATTAACTCCTACATATTAAAACTCACCTACAGGCCAGTGTATTTAACTTGCTCATTGACTCCAGCTCCCTTCCGAAGTCTGGTTTCAGTCTCCAATGCCAAATCTCCTATCTTCCAAAAATCTCAGCTTTCATACCTGACATCATTCTCACTAAGACTCAATATGTAATTCTTTACCAATACTTACCATCTTATTAAAAGAAATGTGTATCTCCTGAGAAAATTCCAGAAGGAGACATGAATCCACCTTGTAACCTCTTTAAATCTATTTTGCAATTATGTAGAGTGGAGTAAATTGGTCCTCCCACCTCACAGGTCATATAGCCCTCTCCATTCCTTGCCTTCACATAGTCACCATGCAAACACCCCACTCCCATGCTCTTTCCCCCGGCCTGCCCTTGAGATGACATCACTTTCCAGACTCTGTCCCCTGCAATCCATTCTCCACACTGCAGGCAGAGTTATCTTTCTAAATAGAAAATTGGATCCACTTCAGTAGTCCCAGTCGTCCCTAAAGTGACAGCTAAACTCCTTAACTTGCCTTTACAGAGCACTAACTTATGTGAAGCTCTGTCTCCAGGTTCATTGGCCACGGCTTTCCTCGATCATCTTTGATATGCTCAAATAGGTGAATTTGTGCCCTCATTCAGCCTGCTCCTCTAAATGGGCCTACTTCCCGCTCAGCTCCAAGCCTTTGCACAAGCTATTTCCTCTGCAGGAAAGACCAGGGCTTCCTCATATCTTGACTGCTGATGCCCCTTCACCCACACAGCATCTATCATCATCCCAACAGAAAGGTGCTAATGAACAATCTTTGAAGGACTGAGAGAAGGCAAGTACATGCCCCTGCCTCTCTTCTTTCTTTCCTTTACACCCTCTCTCCTTTCCTTCCTCCTGCCTTATTTTCTTACTTATTTTCTTCCCTTCTTCCCCTCTCTCTTTTCTCCCTGTCTTCCTTCCTTCTCTCCCACTATCCTTCCTTCATTGAACTCCTTTCCTCTTTTGATTATTCTTTCTTTCCTTCCTTTCCTTTCCCCCTTGTTTTCTTCTATCAGAATTCACTTTTAAGATATTCTATGTATATGTGCATGAATTGGGGTGGGTGCGCACGCACATGTACACAGGTATTCTTGTAGACTAGAAGACAAAGTCTGATCCCCTGGAACTGGAGTTGCAGGTGTGGTGAGTCTCCTGAAATGGATGCCAGGAATTGACTTTGGGTATGCCGAAATAGCAGCAAGATGTATTAACCACTGAGTCATCTTTTGATTTTATGCACATATTCTTACATATATGGTTTCTGCTCTAACTGAGGGAATAATTTTGCCCAAGGATCTGAATTTACTTTAACACACGAAATCATTACATTTCTTCACAATGCTTTTTATCAACTAGCCTCTTCTTTCTTACAAAAGCTCATAGTTACTCCTGTGTTAACCGGACTGCTTTTAAAATAGAGAACTCTATTGTAAGCCATTTCACATCTCCTTAAGAAGTAGGAGTGAGGTCAGGCAGTGGTGGCACACGCCTTTAATCCCAGCACTTGGGAGGCAGAGGCAGGCGGATTTCTGAGTTCGAGACCAGCCTGGTCTACAGAGTGAGTTCCAAGACAGCCAAGGCTAACACTGTCTCAAACCCCCACCCCCCAAAAAGTAGGAGTGGAGTCAGGGGGACCTCCAAGAAGACAGGGTCACCCCATACCCCCACCCCTACCAGGACTCTGAAATGTGCGGTGCTGGGAGAGTTAATGGTGACTAGAAAGTCATCATACACTGTAATGCTGCATCCCTTCAAGAGCCTGCATGAGAACTGCCTTTCAGGAACACTGATGGAGGAGACTGAGTGCACAACCATGAGCTGCAGCAGATATGACAGCAGCTCCGGTGGGATTAATCATCACATTTACACAACCACTGCCCTCGAGAGACAGGTGCTGCTTTCACACTTGCCTGTCACTCACAGAGGCTAAGGGGCAGTGCAAAGGCCACACCTCAGCCACCTTTCCATAAACATCTCCCACGAGCTGTCTTTTCTCTCTCTCCCCTTCCATCTCTACAGATATAGGAACAGTCTGAGGCTTCTGAGCCAATGTGAGGATGGAGATTCCTCACAGGGTAACTCTCTTCTCCCTCTTCCAAAATACCATCTAGGAGAGTTCATGGGATGGGGATTTGAAGATAGGTCTGAAAGAGAAGATACAGAGTCGAAGAGTAGAACGGGAAGCAAAGGGAGACTGAATGTGTGGCTTGGTTGGTAGAATCTTTGCCTTAAGTGGATGGAGCCCTAGGTTCCACCCCTAGTACCACATCAGCTGGATCATGGCAGACCACACCTGCAAACCCAGCACTTGGGTAGTGGAGGAAGAAGGATCCAAAGTTCAAGGCCATCCTCTGCTATGTAACATGTTGGAAGCCAGCTTGGGCTACATGACATTCTGTGGTCAGTCTGCTGGGGGGCATTTTCTCAACTGAGATTTCTCCCTCTCAAAAGACGAGCCTATGTAAAGTTGACACAACTAGCCAGCACATCCACACGTGTCCTGACCTCTACATATGCACTGTGGTATTCTTGATCCTCTATCAAGGATGCTCACACACACACACACACACACACACACACACACACACATCCCACAAGTTCACCATAAATACACACAAAGACAACACAAGAAGACAACACAAAAGACACACAGATCTACAAGCAGGTAAATACACACCAAGAAGGCAGCTATTCATGAGCCCAGACAGAGGCCTCAGACGAAACCACCCCAACCCTGACGACTCCTTCACCTTAGGTTGCCAGCCTCCAGTTCTTTGTATCAGGAAATTTCCACTGATCACATTGAGCTAAGGCAGTCCAAAGAATCACTTTTCCATCTTCTAACTAATGTGGCAGTATCCAGCCACTGTTAAACACTTGAGAGATCCAAATAAGGCACTTAACTCTTAAATAAGTAAATAAATAAATAAATAAATAAATAGCCACACAAGGCTTATACCTGTCATATTTGAGAGAGGTGGTGGGAGCACACTTTAGAAAATCAGGGTTTGGTTGATTGTCTGAGTCCCAATTAAAGCAGGCATGCAATAAGTCCTCATGGAAGGAGATGAAGGAATAGGACTAAGAGAAACATTAAAATTGTCTGGGGTTGGTTGTTTCCCTAAGAATCAATATGCTGCCAACCTGACAGGATCTACAGTCACCTAGGAGACACACCTCTGGGTATCTCTATGAGGGAGCTTTCAGAGTAGCTTAGCTGAGATGGGAAGACACATGCTAAATATGGGCAGAACCATTTCATGGGCTGGGCCTGGACTGAGTGGGAAGGAGTAAGCCAGAGAGCATCATGATCTCTTCTCCCTGCATCCTCACGATGCACACAGTGTGGCGGCTGCCTCGCATTTCTGCTGTTGTTAATTCTCTGCCTTAAACACTTTCACCCTTGAGCCGTGAGCCAAAATATATCTGTTCTCTATGAATTGCTTATTAACTGTATTTGGTCACAACAATTAGAAAAGCAACTACTGCATGTCACAAGTCACAGCAGTCATCGACAATGAGAACTAGCACCGATTGTCTCCTGTAGGTCCAGGCAAAGCATGTCCTGATTATCTCACGTTCTCTCAGTAACTTGAGAGGGATAATGATCCTCTCCCCATCTCTCAAATAGCACGAAGGCACAGAGAACCTGGGGCCAAGGAGTGTAGCTCAGTGGCAGAGCAATACACAAGCATGCACAAGGCTCTGAGTTCTACTGTTAGCATTTCCAGAGTCTTTATTGCCAAAGATCACACAGCTGAGGAGGGAGAGAGAGGAGAAGAAACCACACTGGGGCAATCTAGGTAGGAAGCTTTGAGCCACCTGCAGTTAAGGCCTGCTTTTAAGGTTTGCTTCACTCTCTGGATGCCTGAAAAATACTTCTGAGAGAGTTTTCTCTTTGTCTCAAGAGTTATTTCTTATAAAACAGAGCTCTGGAGGCTGGGGTGAAGCTCAATTGGTGAGGAATTTTCTGCCCAGGCATGAAGACATGGCATTAGATTCCCAGAACTTTGATAGAGCCAGACATGGTAGCACATGTTTGTAATTGTACCACTCTTAAGGATCAAAGGGAAGCAGAGATGGAGGCTGCCTTGGCCTGATATGTGCATAGCAGAGGACAAGAGACCCTGTATCAAACCAAGTGTAAGGTACACAATGACACCTACGATTGTCCTACCACCTTTCCATGTGTCCTTGCATATACACTCAAAAACATAAACACAGCAGAACTGTGCATGAGCTCTCTCTCTCTCTCTCTCTCTCTCTCTCTCTCTCTCTCTCTCTCACACACACACACACACACACACACACACACACACACACAGAGTCACAAGGCTCTGGAGTCAAGGAAGGATGTAAGAAGACTTCACAGCCCCAAGGATGAGCCCAACACTGCATGTGTGCCTTCTGTGGTGTGAAGAATTAGGAGTTATACAAAGGGCTCCTAACCCAATCATAAGCATTCAGGAAAGCTTCTGGGGAATGTGATATTCCTAAGCTGAGTCTTGACCAGGGAGCATGAAGGCTACAGGACCCAGAAATGACTCCAGGGAGGCTGGTCACATCTACAGAAAGCAACTCGAGTCTCTTGTGTAATTGGTAGAGATGTCCAGAGAGATGGATCCATAAAGCACCCTGGAAATGTCTATGGCTGTGGTGAGAGATTTATTTTCCTTAGTTTACCCATTCTCCTGGGTTGAGTAGTAATAAAACTCAACCTAATGCCTGAGGTTTAAAGTAAAAAAAACAAAATCACATCAAATAGGCAAAATTATTAAGCAGAACATTACTGGTATTCCATAAATGTCAATGACCATTATTGCTAGCTAATGATTATGGGTGTTCAGAGAGAATTTCTGTGAAACATCACTTTAGGCTATTTCTGAACATACTGTTGGTGCTAAAATGTTATTTATTTATTCTTTTCTGGTTTCCTAGATAAATATATAATATTTTATCCTAGTATTCCAACTATTCTTTTTTATGCATTTTCCTATCTTATGTAGTTACTTTTCTTCCCAAGTACCTCTTCTACACTTGTGAGCATGAGTGTGTATGTGAATGTGTGTGTGTGTGTGTGTGTGTGTGCCTGCCTCTGTATTTCATTAGAATTGCTTACATAAGCATAGATAGGGTTTTTTTCCTTGAATGAGGCAATGTACACCACTGAGGACTTGAGCTCTCCTTCTGCTCTGGCTGTCTTCAGCTTTCTAACGAACCCTCTTGGTAGGGAGTTCCTCCATGAATCCATACTGAGCCATGATGGAGACAGAGAATAGAGAATTTGCTTCCTTGCAAGCAGCCACTCCTCTGCTGAGTTTGAGCATGAGCAATGAATAGTAGAAAGGAGAGTGGGGGGCCATGGAAGGAAGGGGGGAGAATAACAAAGACTCTGTGTGGAGCCCTTCCCACAATTCCACCCTGTCTTAAATGAATCCATTTTTTCTCATTAATATTATCTCCTTGGATACTTGAGTTAGTGAGTTTGTGGCCCCTACTATTACAGGATTTATATAAGGACTAAAACAAATCAATATTATTTCAAGGATATATATATATATATATATATATATATATATATATATATATATATATAAAATATTGGTTCATATTGACAAATATAGTACAGTATAATAAAGTAGATATATTTATCTCTTTAACAGGTGACAAAAGTAAAATAAAGTAAGATCAGTACCAATGGGAACAGGAAAGACTGACTCTAAGATGCATAGCACAAAATTAGTTACAAAGTCTCCAAGGTTTACATTGCTGTAATGGGAATTTTGCCCTGGATTTCTTGCCCATTAGTGTTGAAGGAGCATCATCCAGATGCATTGTAGTAGTTTTATTTTCTGTTGCTATGATAAAACATTGATAGAAAGCTCCCTAAGAGAGAGTGTATCTGGCTTACCCTTCCAGGTCATTGCCCATCACGGAGGGAAGTCAGGGCAAGAGCTCAAGGCAGGAGCCTGGCGCAGAAACCATGGAGGAAAACTGCTTGGTTACTATTTCACACTCTAGCTCATGCTCCGTTGGCTTTCATATATAGCCCAGGACCACTTGCCCAGTGATGGTGCCACCTACAGAAGTCTTGGCGCTCTTGTATCAATAACCAAAACAAATCCCCACAGGGAAGTCCCACAGATCAACCTGATCTTGATAATTCCTCAACTGAGTCCTCTCAGAGGATTCCAGGCTGTGTCAAGTTGGCAATTAAAGCTAACTAGAATACACATGTATTATTAGCCAAGAGTTTAAAACCAATTATTTCTTGAGGATGAAACAGAAGATGCCCCTCCCTTGTTACCAAGCAGGGCAATGGCTCTTTCATTTCTATTCAGAAATGAAGCTAGAGTGTCATGTGTCCTGGAGATAGGCATGTGGTAGACACTGTCACTCAAGCAAGAGTGCATGTCATCTTGCAGTCAGGGGAAGCTACCACAGCAGATAAGAGGAGTTCAGACAAGGATCCAGGCAGCACTAGCACAGTGATGTCCATGTTTGTGGTTGCTCTGCTGGCCATCCTGAAAGGCTACACAAGGACTAAAAGCATTGTGTCCTCAGATATGTGCTCCTAGTCATGCTCCAAACTGCAGTCTAACAGAAGCAGGAGGGAAGTGATGGGTCCTCAAGCTTGGCTCTCTGAAGCCCAGGCATCACCAGGCTTGACATCTAGATTCTGTGAAGGCAATGATGGAAACATTCCTTTCTCAAGGTTACCCTTGTGTCCTACATCCCAGGTCACATGCTTGCTGATCCAGGGGTAGCCAGGGAAAGGCACCCTCATTAGCAGACCCTGATAGGGTTCTTTACTCGACACTAATGAAATACAGTCTTGCACACATTCTCTTCAGTGTGCTCAGTTTAAAGGATGGAAAAGCCCTTTGGAAGGGTATGCCGGAGCTCTACATTGGCTATTTAACCCAGCAGTAACGCCGGGCAGTGGAAAACAGTTTGCCTGTTCCTTCTCACACCACCATCTCCACGTGGGGCTGAGCACTGTGCACCATGACAAGAGGGAATTAAATCCTCCAACTCAGCTCACCAAAAGGAAGCAGCTGTTCATGGGAAAATAAAACCAGCCAGCCCTGAGCTGCTATAAACAGAAAACAAACATTTTTGCAGCATCTTTGGCAACTCCTTGTCAGATGCCTGCCTTCCAGAGAAATCCACATCCCAGAATGTTCTACTCCAAAAACAAGACCACTGCAATTCCCCCAAGAATCCACTTGTCACGTTTCGTGTCTTTAAAGCAGCCAGACACCCCATAGAAAGCAAGAAGGGTAGATTCAGACAATGGGTGTAATTTCTCTCCGAAGGGGAATGTGGTGGGGTGGTTTAATTCTGGGACTTTCATGCAGAGGAAGCATCTAGTGTATCAGACTTTCTTTTAAAGATTAAGTATTTATGTTTAGTGTGTGAGTGCATGCCTGTATGGTGTACATGCTGGCATGTATGTGCAGGTGTGCGTGTTTGTGAGTGTGTGTCTGTAGAGAATGAGGCTGTCATTGTCTTCCTTCTCATTTGCTTTCTCTCTTAGTGCATGTCGTGTATCTCCCACTCGAACTCAGAGCTCACAGAATTGGATAGCCTGGCTAAACACCTGCTCTGGGGAGCTCATCTCTACTTCCTATGTTCTGGGATTACAGGTGAGCCGCCATGCCTGCCCAACAGTTAGCAGGCCGCTGTGGATTCAAACTCGGGACTGCATGATTGTCCAACATATCCACCAGCCCAGCCCCCAACAGTTTTATTTCAGAAGCAGTATTTGATCTCTCCTCGCACCAACTGTTCCCTTTCCTTCTACATTATTCGTAAAGAGTTCCAAAGGCTCTCCACCTTCCCGATTCACACCCGTGGAATCTATAAACAGCAACAGTTCAGAAAAGGCAAGACTGTCTTTCTGTGCCCCAACCACGCTCCCTATTTTCTTTGTCAATGTAGCTTCATATAAAATCATCTACATATCTGCTGAAATTAGGTTATGAAAATGTATTTTTCCCTCCTTTTCTCATTAACTCCTGATCAAATTTAAAATGCCTGCAAATGGCTGCTTTCTCTCAACTCAAAAATGAAATACGTTCTATAGAACGAGGTTGGAAATAGAGGCTACAAATGTGTTTCTCATTTGGGAAACACTTAATAGGGTGTAATGGTGGAGAGCAGAAAGAATCTTCAGAATTTACAGGAGATAAGCATGGAGTCTGCGTGTCTGTTATTGTGTGGTGACGGCCTCCAAGGCAGCTCTGAGTCCTTGCCACCCCTTCTCTGCCACTATAGATGCTGGAGTCCAAGTTAGGTTTTAAGAACTTCAACAACAAACCTGCATGCGGTTTTGCTTGTTGGAGGGTGGAGATGGGGAACCAGTTCAGTAGGTAGAGTGCTTGCCTTGTAAGACCTGAGTTCCCGAGTCTGATACCCAGAATCCACATACAAAAGCTAGACATTGTGGTAGAGACTTGTAATTTCAGTTCTGCAGTATGGAGACAAGCAGATGCCTTGGGCTCATTGACCAACCAGCCTAGACTTTCTGGGAAGCTTCAGGCTAAAGAGAAACCCTATCTCATAAAATAAAATGAAATCTAAATAAACTAAACAATTTTAAAAAGACAGACGGCATCTAGGGATGGGTACCCGAGGTTGACTTCTGGTCTCCCTGGCATCTACAGGTTGGGAACAATTAAGAAAGTTACTTAATGTCAAAAACATGGGTAAATCCTTTTGCATAGACACGTTCTCATGTGTGTGCATGTGCGTGATGAAACAGAGAGGGACAGACAGAGAGAGTTCCAGAACAACATAATATTAAAACTGCTGTTAAAAGTTATCAGTAATGAAGAAGGGGTCAGGAGGGGGGCAGAGAAAGACAAGGGGAGTGCCAGTTCTTCTGAGAACTTTCCTGTTATTTTTGACACTGATAAGTAGTCAGCCCATGACTGGTAGCAGCCCTGTGCTGCGCCCGCCTAAGCAAGTCTCCACACCCAGGTTTATGCTGACGGGATGGCTGCTGTTCCCCTGCCTTAAATTAAAAAGAACGGATGTTCCTCCTTTACCGTCGTCTTTCAGGATGATGAATACAAGGTTTAATTTACTGAGTGCTAAAAATAACAGCCTTCCCATAACTCTTCAGCGGCATTGAGGGGAGCAGAGAGGCTGATTTCAAAATCTGGATTATGAATTCTCTCTCTTTTTAAACACTCATTATCAGCAAACTTTTAGTATAAATAAATATGTGACTTCTTCATGCACACAGAGATATACAATATGCATGCCTATTCGTATAGCTCTATACAGAATTAGCACAGGGTCTAAAATGGGCACTTGTGCACTAAGAAACAAGCATGGCCAACCACCCTGGCAGCAAGAACTAACCCGTTAAAATGATTGAACGTCATTGCCAGCTTTCAGAATGTTCTGTCAGTCCGTTCAACGCCCACCAAATTTCCATAACATACTGTCCATAGAGCTCCCACTTCTACACAGTCCAATTAACTCGAAACAGGTATCTAATTGTTTGTCTTGAGGGATCTTTTAGGCCATTATTACTAAATTATCCAGGAGATAGCAAACTGACATTTCTAAATCCACTTCCCTCACGGCCATGGGCTCCAAACGAGGCCTTCCTGGCAGACCATGCAACCATACTGTACTAGAAATCTGTTAGACAATCTGTCACATAAACATAGACGGGGAAACGTAACGTAGCACGATGCTTGAAGGAAAGGGAGTCCAACCGACCATGAACTTTTAATGAATGGGTTTTAACAGTCTGCAATCTGGTGCACCAGGCGGTTTTCAAAGTTTTCCTCTTGGAGAAAAGAATGTGGCTTGCGTTTTCTGTTTTCCTGGACATGATTTAATTAAAATGACAAGGCGCAGAGATATGTTATTAGGGGTGGGGGATCACACAAGACTGGGTGGTGACCCTTATGAGAGAAAAATACCAAACCTTACTTAGACGAGTCCACATGTTAGAGGCGCTCTGGACCTCCTGCTTGGCAATGGTTGGGGAAATACAAGCACTTTTACCCACAGTTAAGCTTCTTTCTGGAATGTTCTGTGTCACAAAGTAGGAAAACTTCTGTGACTGCAAGCCTCCTGCATCTGTCTCTTTGGTTTACTTTTGCCCTGAGTGCATTTCAGGGTCTTAGAATATAGAATGATCTAGAATGGTACCTGTGAAGACTATCCCTGGATGCCCATACAAAAGATGGTATCAGAAATCCATTCCACTCCCTAGTAGATACAACTGACCACAGTAGTAAGCCAAGACTGCATGTTTTCACCCACTTGCCAGACAAGGAAACTGAGGCCCCACAAGCTTAAGCAGTTAGGCAGCTCTGTTCCTTCTTCATGGAGTTGGGAAGACAGAGGCTTGTAGTGCTTTTAAACAGTGTCACAAATCCTTGTCCTCCCAGCAGCATTTGAGGTGTCTCTTGTAGAGGAATTATTTTTAATTTAAATGAGACAATGTTTGAAACCAAATTGCAGAAATATATTCTTAAATATCTCTCTCTCTCTCTCTCTCTCTCT
>NC_034601.1:2544664-2556504 GCF_900095145.1 Mus pahari | reverse complement strand
TGTGTGTGTGTATGTGTGTGTCTGTGTGTATGTCTGTGTCTGTGTGTGTGTCTGTCTGTCTGTGTGTGTATGTCTGTGTCTGTCTGTGTGTGTGTATGTGTGTGTGTGTGTGTGTATGTCTGTGTCTGTCTGTGTGTGTGTGTGTCTGTGTGTGTGTATGTGTATGCATCTATGTTTGTATGTTTGTGCATCTGTGATATTAGCATGTATCTGTGGGTGCCAGCAGAGGCTATAAGATGGTATTGGACCCCCTGACACTGGAGTTAACTGTAGCTGATCTTGAGCCGCCCCACGTGAGGGCTGGAAATCACACTTGGCCTGCTGCCAGAGCGCTGTGCACTCCTAATATCTGAGATATCTCTCCAGCACCAAATTGGGAATATTTAAACTCTTGACAAACAGTGTAGAAACTACTCAAAATTTTTTCAAACACTAACTCTTGTCTAAGATTCTCTCTTTGATAAGGATGCCGACTAAACACCGTGTTGACTGAGTGCAAAATGACGCTGGAGTCCTGTTAGTGCCATAGGCCTCCCTGGTCTCTCCATTTCATTGCTAATTTGTCGGTGTGTCAGTTTTAATTTGTTTGTTTTGGTGTTGGGGATGGAGACTACGACTGAGCCACATCCCCAGTCCTCGCTTCTTTACTTCTCCAGTTTCAGGGACCTTTGAGCATCATAATGATGAGGCCACGGTCATACACTTGGTGTAGAAACCAATTTCCCACAGGTATGGCATCCCCAGATTGGAAGTTTTCAGCTGAGAGTTTCTCCCCCGACACCCTGCAAATTCCTAAAAGAAGAGAGAACCCCATCTGGAATGCATTATCCCTGTCTTCCACAGTCTCATTCTAATATACTTGGGATGTGCCTCCCGGCTTCTGTCACCCCAACCTAGGAGGTCATTCCTCATTCTCTTCCTTTTCTATGCACCTTGAGTGAGCTCACACTTGCGCTAGAGGATCCTGCCAGAGCAGAAGTGAGGCTGTTGTGCTGAGGCACAAGCATGGCTCTTAACGTTTAACATCCCACTTGTACTAGCCACCTTTCTTCCAGTCTGTCCATCGTAGAGTCTACCTCATTGTTCCTTATTGTGGTTGCTTCTGCCTGGAACAGTGATTGTGAGAGCCCCTCCCTGCCACCTCTGCCCCATGATGGCAATGGGCCAGGCACTGGGTGGGATGGGTATAGAGAAAGCAAGTCGAAGAAAGAAAGCTGCTCTTGGGAGTTGACCGCTCACTGAAGGGAGTTGACCTAGGCAAGGAACATGAACCTGGCTTTGCTTACTGACTCTTACTGAGCATTCTTTGCTAGATGCACATAATGTGCTTCAATTCCCATCTTCCCCAGCTCCTCTAATATTTACCTTGTCTCACACATCATTTCTCCTTTCAGCTTTATATTCTCTCTTTTGTCCCTTGTTGTTAAACCCATTGGTTTCACTTAGGGCTCCCTGAATGCACACTGGATATCAGAGCATCTGTGGGGACATGGTCAGCTCTTTAGAGGTTGTATCCTGAAGAAAACTTGCTCTCCCTTCCCCCAGAAGCCACCAACTGTCAATTGCCTTTAAGGGAAGGGGGGACTTCATATCTCCTCTACGATCCTGCTAGGATTTGGACTGACTCGATCATAGGTAGGTCTCCTTTGTGTCTACACAGCAGCGAGTTCATGTGCACAGTGGTCCTACAATGTTCAACAAGCACAGTATCCCTGGAGAGATCGACTCCTTCCCATTCGTATAATCCTCTGCCTTCTCTTCTGTGATAATTCCTGAGCCTTGAGGGAGTGCTTGATATAGATGACATCTTTACAATACAGATAGCCTACAGAGCAACGCTTTGCCAGCTATACATCTGACAGGAGGCTAGTATATACAATATACAAAGAACTGAGAAAAACAAAACAAGAAAACAAATGATTTAATAAAAAATGGAACAAGGAATTAAAAATAATTCTCATAAAAATAAATAAATAAATAAATAAATAAATAAATGTGTCAGGGAAATTTTAATGTCTAATATCCTTAGCCCTCATAGAAATCTAATTGATGATAGTTTGAGATTTCATCTTGCACCGGTCAGAACTGCTAAGATTAAAAAATTAATGACGATAAATGTTGATATGTATATTGGGAAAGGAAAACATTTGGTCACTGCTGGTAGGAGTGCAAACTGGTGTAGCCACTATGATAATCAGTGTGGAGATTTCTCTACAAGCTAGAAATAAATGTACCAAATGATCCAGCTATACCATACTTGGGCACATTTCCAAAGGACTTTATATCCTACTACAGCAGTTCTTGCATATCCATATCCACTGCTCCTGTAGTCACAATACTAAGGAAATGGAAAGGATGTAAATGTCTATCAAAAAAATGAATGAGTAATGAAAATGGGATACAGAACAGACAATGAAATATTATTCACCAGTAAAGACAAATGAAATGATTAAATTTGTAGGTAAATGGACAGAATGGGAAAGAATCATTCTGAGTGAGGTAACTCAGGTGCAAGCAGGACCTGGTTAGAAGTGGGGTGTGCACGGCAATGGAAGCTTCAGAGTGAGCAGGGAATGGGGAAAAGCTCCTATTGCATTTGATACAGTATAGATTTGTCTGGGACTCTGCTTAAACCATCCCAGTGCACATTGCTTATTTATGCATATGTCCCTACCATGACACAGAGACCCCCTTGAAGACTAGTGAGGCTTAAATTATACATGTGGGTTGAATCAACAGCATAAATAGTCATTCATTAACTGTTACTTGATGAACAGATAAATGGGTAGATACATAGATGGAAAGGTGGATGGATAGATGGATAGTCATGTAGATGAATGCATAATCAATGGATAAGTAGATGGATAGAGAGCATATGGGTAGATGCAGGAGTTAATTGATAGATGGGCCATGCAGGTGAGTAAGTGTTTGGTTGGTTGGATGGATAGATAAATACAGTAATCTATGACTCAGAAATGAAAGAACTCCCCCCCCCCGTGTCCTTCCAGTTTTACAAACCACTGATTAAAACTGCTGTGTCCTTGATAAGAAGTACATCTTAGTGGCTCTCAGCTACGAGCTGGTAAGGACATCGTTTGCCAGTGGGAGAGAAGTTAGAGTACACTGGGTGTGTTTGAGCATTGTTAAGGCTCCTGCTCACATCCTTGAGAGATGCTCAGCAAAGTCCTTGTGTACTAGAGTGTGGCTGGGGATAAATGCTTCAGAGTGAAAAACCAAAACAATGCACTCACTCCCCAGCAAGGTTTGGCTGGGATGGGGCTAAGAGAGCCACGGTAGAAAAAAATCTGTGTGTAAAAGAAGATGCAGTTTTTGGTCCATTTAATTTTGCATGGCTTATGGTGGTGCAGGAGAGAGGAGAGATGAAAATTAAGATAGGGAATCCACAGGCAGGACAAAGAGGGAAGGAAATTTGTTCATGTTTTATTTAGTCAGCACACGACAGAAATGAGTATTTGCTTCTTCTAACGATGGAACAGTAACAGTGGCCCAATCAGGGCTGCATGAAATCCAACAAGATGTTCTTGTGGGAAAAAAAAATCAAGGACTCAAGGACGGAGACTGGTTAACACAGTCCATCTTCATGAAACATAACACATTTCCTAGAGTACATCTTAAAGAAATTTCAGGCTCTTCCTCCCAGTTCAGATACCTGGATCCCACATCGGAATCAGAATCTCTTGGCAGGATTCAAAAATAAACATTTTTCTAAAGACTTTCAATTAATATTGTATATGTATTATGTGTGTTGTGGAGGTGTGGAGGGGGTCACATGCCCTCTCACATCTGTGGGGGTCAGAGGAAAACTTTTCAGAGTTTATCCTTCAAAGTCCTTGTACTTGAGAGCAAGTACCTTCACCCACTGAAACATCTTGCTAACACAGGAATGTCTATTTTAAAAATCAGATTCTGAAGTTTGAGAGTCCTTACAAAAAGATGGATCTCAGCTCTCTTCCCCATGGCATATCAGCTATGAAGTTAGCTGGGATATATGGGGTGAAAAAAATTGAAGTTCTGACAGCACGTTATGGAAATAAATCAACTCTTAGAAATAATAAAGAGAAAAAGAAAGAGCAGACAACAGCCTGAAGGACTCGTTTTTGGTAACGTTTGCAAACTCAAGAAGTTTTTCTAAGGGGGCTTTTTGTAAGAGAAAAAATGTCCCTGTTTAAGCAGTCACTCAAGTGCACCTTTCCTGAATGCTTCCTACGCACGACATGGACAGACGGAGAGTTTTCTAAATCAGATTCTGTCTCCCTACAGTTCTCACTAGATATCTCAGGACGGGCACTGGTACGCATTTTATGTCTTGGCAGCCTACCAAGGAAAGCTTGGGTGATCTGAGCCTGGAGCCACATTGGCTTAGAAACCAAACCTGTGATTTCCTTCTTAATACTTAGAAACGTTCTTCGTGGCTTGGGAAATGGCTGGGTTATAAAAGTGCTTGCTACACAAACATGCTGACTAGAGTTAGTACTCCCAGAACCCAGATCAAAAGTAACTGGGGCTAGCAACAAGCATCTCTTATCTCAGTGTTGATGGGAGAGAGAGAGAGATAGGGAGATTCCTAGAGCTTCATAGGCAGGCAGAGTACTGGAATTATTAAAATCTAGGTTCAATGATAGATCCTGTCAAACTAAACAACAAAACAAGCCTCTGACTTTCTCATGTCCCCCTCCCCGTATCCCTCCCTTTCCCCCTCCCCGTATCCCTCCCATCTACCCTCTTGCCTCCCCTACCCCTTCTCTTTCTCTCCCTCCCTCTCTCCTTCCCTCCCCCATGGATACATGGAACTGTCATACCTAAGATTTTGTGTGACTTTCTCCTATCAATAAAGTCATCATAACAGTAGTCACCACCGCTTGCAGCAGCCACCAGTTATGAGGTCACCTGTACAAAGCAATTCAGGAGAACAAAGATGCCCCTTCCTGGACCCGGGACTTGGAAAGAGGCTCGTATCTCTCCCCATCTCTTCCAAAGAACTAACACAATGAAACATAAAGGTAGATTTTATTTCTGCTTTATGAAGAAAGCATCAGAGACAATAAAAAGTGTAACTCTAAGGAGAGACTAAGAATCTTACAAAACTGGCACACACAAGGGCCAGGTAGAGCCCGTGCACCATAGGAATTGTGATTCCTGTTAGGCCCCAGTGCCAGGTACATCTCTTTCTCTCTCGTCTTTTTTCTAGACATCTGCAGTAGAAGGGTTCTCTACAGAATTAGAACTTACAGAATTATATGTATAACATATATGTTCTATATTATACATAATATAAGGGGAATTTACTGAGATGAGTTACAGGCTGTGGTCCAGCTAGTCCACCAATGGCTGTCTATCAACAGAAGGTCCGAGAATCTAGCAGGTTTTCAGTCCACAAGGCTGGATGTCTCTGCTGTTCTTCAGTATATCTCAGAATCCCAAAGATATCAGCTCTAATGCCAGTGGAAGAATGGACTCATCAAGGATGAAGCAGACAGCAAGCAAATGCTCCCTCCTTCCATGCCCTTTATATAGGTGGCTACCAGCAGGTGTGGCCCAGACTACAGGTGGAACTTCCATCTCAAGAGATTTGAATTAAAAGTGGGTTTTTCTACTTCAAATGATCTAAATAAGAAAGGATGCTTCACAGATGTACCCAGATGTTTGGGTTTTAGGTAATTGCAGATGTAGTCACAGTGGCAACCAAGAATAGCCATCATAATGCCCTCACAGCAGAATCAGATTTCTATTACTCTATATGTCTGCCTATGGGTTCAATCTCTAACTCACATCCCAGCCCTTCGATTTCCTGACATCAGCTCTTCACCTGTGGCTTTCCCCTCCACCTTGACTATCATCTTCATTCTAGGGTGACATACTCAACATTTTGGTATCTCCCATCTTCACATCATTACTTCCAAGCTTACCCCCTTCCCTATAGACTCTGTGAATCATGAAGACTTCTGCCCCTGCCCTGAACTCTCAGACATACAATCCCTCAGCTCATGATCCGTCTCCATGGTCCCACCAGACCCTTGACCTTACCAATTCTAACTCCCTACTTATCTCTTCTCTCTTCCAATTTCTCAGCCTGGATGACAAGACCAGGACAGAAACGACTTTCAAAGGGCCAGGTTTTAGAAAGTGACTGATTTCAGACATTGTTATCCCAAGGATATTTGCCAAAATCCATCCTACCATAGAGAACCTCCTCATCACCTAGTTGAGAGTGAACCCTCCCTGAAGGATGTTCTTCCCTCCTCCCAGCCCCTCAAGCTATAGAAAACACCCGACTTGGTTAAATCTACCAATCCTACAGTTGTATGATGTACACTACCTCCTTTACTTTTCCTTTCTCCATTCTTCCTGTCTGTTGCCTCTCAACCCCAGACTATGAGTTCATATGGTGGACTACCTTTGTGTGTCCAGTCATCAACATGCATGTATTTAGGAAAGACTTCTCAAGTTCTAGGTCTATGGTGTTTCAGCTGAGGATCATCTAAGTATTTTTTAGACTCTTTCCTTATTTCTGTGTTTTCTATGCACGTGTATGTATATAATATTTGTGTATGTGTGTGCATGTTTGTGTATGTATATGTATATGTGTGCAATGTGCATGCAAATAGATGCATATATGTGCATGTAGAGACCAGAGGTTAGTATGTGATTCATTCCATAATCACTCTTTACTTTATATATTGAAACAGCTTCTTTCACTGGACCCCAGAGTTCCTTAATTTGGCTAGTCTAGCTATTTAGCTTGCTCTAGGGATTCTCAGCTTCTCCCTCCCAAGTGCTGTGATTATAGATAGGCTGCCACCCCCACCCAACACATATAGGTGCTGGAAACCTGGCTGCTGGTTTACAAGTATACACACATAGCAAGTGCTTTGCAAAGGGAGCCATTTCCACAGCTCCTTGCTTTGACTTGTTCTTTGAAATTTTTCAGAGAAAATTTGATGAGTCTAGCCATCTACACAAGGCTTAAGCTGCCCATGGGTCCTGTCCTTCATCTTGGTCCATGCTGATGTTTTTTCATTATGGAAATCTAGAGCTCAGAAAGGGGAATCTGCCAGAGTAACACGGGGCTGTGAAAGTACCCCACATAATATGTCTACCCCTCTGAAACATGCTGTGGTCTAGAGCTACTTGTGTGTTGCTTAGCAACTAAAAGTAGTTCTGAGCCACACACAGGAGAGAATAGTGGTTTGGGAAAACAATTTGTCAAGGAATCAGAGAGAGTATATTGCCTTGAACTCCAGGCAACACCTTCCCTTTCCCCAAAGTGAAGGTTAGATGGTTTGCCAGCTCCAGAGGTATAAATGCAGAGCTAAAAGGGAGCTGTGGACAGCTTCCATCCTTCTACTATCCCATCATGGACTCAGACATCTCATCTGGCCTTAAGGAGAGGCACAGCCCAGTGTAAGAGCCAAAGTGATTTCTGCCAAGCATACTGTGTTGTTAATGACTCCTGTCGCCGAGCTCCTGGGGAAGAAGAGCTTGGCTGTCCTGACCATCTGCATTAACGTGGGTGGATGGTGTTTGATCACACCTTCCAGAGAACAGCTTTCATTAGCATCTTTTGGTAATACTCAAGGGGTGTCTATGTGCCCTGGGCCTTGGGTAGTTGAGTCCATCTTGGCAGTCTGCAGCTGTCCATCAGATACTTATGTCTGCAAGGAAGCAGTAATAGACGTGAGTGGCACCTGCGGCCCTTAAGTGTGTGCATCTTCACAACACAGTTGTCTCACGAAACCACTAATGGCATGAGTTCATTTTCATCTGGAACCAGGTTCCAGAATGCTTCTCAAAGTGTTGAAGCCCAGTGTATTCTAATCATGCAGAGCTGGAGGCCACAGAAACAGCTGCAATAGTTTGCAAATATTTACACTACCAACTGCTCTGTCTGAAGAGATGGGTTAGTGATTAAGAGCATATACTGTTCCTCAGGAGGATCATAGCTTGCTTTCCAGCTCCTATGTCATACTGCTCTCAACTTCCTATAACTCCAGTTCTAGGAGATCTTTCACTGTCTTTTGGCTTTCAGGGAATGTAAATTTATGTATGCACACATGCATATATACATAATTAAAATCAACCAATCATTAAACCAGCTGTTGCTGTGTATAATACCAAGATGGCAAGGCACAGAAGTAAAGAGAGATATATTTGGGATACCTATGGCTGGAATGGAATCTTTCACATTTCAAACCACTGTGTGCATCTAAGTCAAATCTCTTAGTACTGGTGAGTAGATCCTTGCCTTGACACTGCTTAGCAGATCCCTCTCCTAGAGCTGTTCAGTGGATCCATAGAAAATACGTAGACAAGAGATGCCCATTGATCTCCCTCATGATCAAGCAATGCCAAGCTCAATTCAAATTGCTTAGAGAACTTAGAGATGTAAACAAGTTTTGCACATCTGTCACAGTGGGGAGGTCCAGTCTGCTCTGGATGGACAGTCTGTTTCATATAGCATTTTAGTCATACAGCATGACCCTGAAGCAATAGCACTGATCAGGCACATTCATACCTCTCAGAAGAATGGCATCTCCTGGAAAATTACACTCCCTACACCTCATCCTTTGTCTTCAGGATGGAAACAAATAAGCCTTGCAGAGGATCAGGTTGAGATAGTGCCCAGAGCAAGGTGACTATATCTATTAATGCTCCAAGTTGTATAATTGCTAATTATTAGATTGTAGCATCTTTTATTTTGTTCCCAGCTTGAGTCTACTGAAGTAAACACTATGGGGTGTCTTCTATGAGATGCCTGTATAAACACAAGTCCTCAGAATTCAGGGATTTTTTTCCTTAGAGCACATAGCCCAGGGACCACCTAGCCATAGTTTCTGGATGTGTGTGGCAAGATTAGGAAGCTGGAAGTTTCCGTCTCTTGGCTTCTCTTACACATCCTCTTTCAGCAATGATTGGCATGTAGCTACAAAAGACTGACAATCCGTGAACTTAGCAAAAGAGAGTTAAGCGTATTGATAGATAGTGAAATGTTTTTAATTTTAAATTTAATGCTGGGGATACTGGCCAGGTGGAAGTACCCTGCCTCAAACTAAAGAAAAATAAGTCTCAAAACAAAAAAGACCTCACTTGACCTTTGAAGCTGCAAGCAAATCTACTTAAACAGAAATGTTTTCTGTTCTGAGTACTGCACAGACTGTTTTGTTATTATTTTTATGAAATAAAGTGTCTGGGAGATGGCTTAGTCAGTAGGACCTTGCCATGCAAAAATGAAGACCTGTGTTTGACCCTCTGCTGAGAGTACTGGAGCATGCCCATGCCCCAGTGTAACAGACAGGAGGATTTCAGAGTTCACTACTCAGATAGTCTTGCCCCAACAATGAGTTCCAGGCACAGTGAGAAGCCTTGTCTCAGAAAATAATGTAGGCTGGAGAGATGGCTTAGTGGTTAAGAACACTGGCTGTTCCTTCAGAGGGCCTGAGTTCAATTCCCAGCAACCACATGGTGGCTTACAACCACCTATAATGTGACCTGATGCCCTCTTCTGGTGTGCCTGAAGACAGAACAGTGTACTCATATACATTAAATAAATAAATAAATAAATAAATCTATCTTTAAAAAAAATAATGTAAAGAATGATGGAGGTAAAAATGATGTTGATCTCTGGCCTTCACAGACACCTGTGTGCACATGTAATATCACATGTATAATATAAATATCACATGTGCACATAATCACATACATATGCCACACATACACACACACACACACACACACACATATAGGCAAGCAGACAGAGCCCAACGTACATGTAGTTTAATTAACAACCCATATTATTGGAAATGCAGGTCAGTAGGGATGTCTGGAGCTGGTGAGGGAGGCTGCCATCAAGGGCAGCCCCTGCTGGAGGAAAGAAAACAGCGTGCTGCTCACAGACGTCCTTGAGTGATAGATCTCCTCTTAAAATAGCTGCTGTGCAGGAGACAGGGAGAATCGGTCGCCTATTAACTTGGTTTTTAAGTCCAGATGAAGAGCCTTGAAAATAGCCAAAGAGCCAAAAATACTGAGTATCTTCCCATGCCAAGGGACTGTTTCTTCTCTCTATATATAGCGAGTCAAAAATAGACATCACGGATTCTGGGCCTGCAGGACTGAAGTATGATATTATGCCCATTGACAGGCGAGGATATTGCTAGTGCCCCAGCATATTGTCATCATGTCTATGTGTCACCATATCTGTGAACTTCCTAAACAGATGTGACCTTTCTCTTCACTCAAATCTGTCCCCTATATCCTACTGGTCTATGTTCATTCCTTCAGCAAACACTAGGACACCACAGTATCTAAGAACTTGTGCTGGGTTCGGGCCTTCAGGGTATAAACAATTGGGTGGTGTCCCTTCCTCAAATAAGCTGCTATAAAAGTGTTTTAAATATCAACTTGAATTTCACAAGGCAAAGCTCAAACCTGAAGGAAAACAACATGAAAGGAGAGAAGGGTTCTAGCACAAAAGTTCAAAGTGTGTTGCTAAGTGTGTGTCAGGGGTGAGGTAACCAAAGGGTTTGATCATAGGAACAGTGGTTGACTTCACCTTGCAGGAAAGCTTCCCCATGTTCCCGGCCATCTACTGTATAAGCAGCACATAAGAAAGCAATCTTTAAAAATAAAACATCATGAGAGATTCAAGACATATGTTATCATTTAAACATCTACTTGTGCATGTATTCATGCAGTGTGTTTGTTGCATGTGTTTGTGTGATAAAGTGTGCATGTGTATGTGCTGTATGTATGTACAAATAATGTGTATGTGGGGTATGTTTGTATGTGTGTGATGTTTGTGCATGTGATGTGTTAGAGTGATATGTCTGTGTGATGCATATATGTATGTGTGATGTATGTGTATGTATGAGGTATTTACATATGTACTATGAATATGTAAGGTATTTATATGTGATATGTATGTGCATTTATATGTGAAGTGTGTCATGTATGTGTATGCATATGAGATATGAGATCTGTAAGTGTGTATGATGTGCATGTGTAATGTGTTTATATGTGTGTATATGCTGTCTGGGTTGTATGTGTGTGATGTTCGTGTATGTGATGTGTGTATGTATATGTGTTTGTGGGGTGTGTGATGTGTATTATGTATATATGTGAAGGGGTATATGGATGTGATGTATTTTTATGTATGTATGGTATATTTGCATGCTGTATATATGTGTGTATTTTGGTTGGGTGCATGATGTATGTATATAGTATGTAAGTGGATGTGTGAATGTATGATGTGTGTATGTATGCAAGTGATGCATTGTATGTATAATAAGTGTGTGTGGTAGGCATGTGGGGTGAGTTTTGTGTATTATGTGTGGGACGTGTTTGTGGGTACCTATGTGGTATGTGCATGTGTGTGTGTGTGTGTGTGTGTGTGTGTATGGTATGTGTGTGGATGTAAATGAGAGCATAGGACAGAGGAAACCTCTGTGTCATTTGTCACTTTCTACCTTATTTGATTCCAGGTTTGTGTTCTTCGTTGCCCTGTACACTTAAGCCTAGCTGACCTTAGAGCTTTGGGGGATTCACCTGTCTCCAACTCCTACCTCACCACGGGAGCCAAAGAATTGTAGACACACTCTACCAATCTGGTAGTTCCGGGAATTTGAACTCAGGTCTTCGTGCTTCAATGGCAAATGGTTTTCTAACTGAAGCATGTCTCCAGCTACCAAATAGCTACTTCTAATCAAGTCAGTTCCTGCAACCCCTTGGCCAGTGCTATGCTTAAAGTGGATATACCATTCCCTGGCTCTACTAATTCAATTTTTTTCAATTTTTTATTAGATATTTTCTTCATTTACACTTCAAAT
>NC_034601.1:2529921-2544384 GCF_900095145.1 Mus pahari | reverse complement strand
ACTGGCATAGCCTCACATAAGATTTATATTTTAACCAGAGGGAAAAAAATATAAATATTTTGGCTGTTTTCTTGTTCTTCTCAATGAGTTTGCCAGATTCAGAGGGGATTTCTCTGCCATGACCTGCTCATGGAGTTTGTAGAGAAAGAGGAAGAGCATAGGATAGCTTTTTCTAATGTGCTGATTATTATTTCCCCTCCCTTCTCAAAAGAATGACCTGGAAATAGCAAAGGAGAGATTGGAAACAATCAAACTGAGAAATGGAGTTCGTGGTGGGGAAATAGTGGTAGTGTGTGTGACACAGACATCATCTATGTTCATAACACCAGAATGTGGGGAAGAGCACACTTGGGACAAACACATCCACTGTGGGATACCACCAGGCACACAGGAACCAGCCCCTGCTGTGAAGCAAATTAGCAATCTCTTCCTAGATCACGTCCTGGGTACTGTAAATTCTTGCAGACATTATAACTGCAGAAGGAGATGAAGTGATTGATAAGGCAACATACTTGGAGGTGGGCAGTCTAATATTTGTAAAAGAGCTTGGGTCATGTGTTCTACACGATAAAAAGCTCACCATGGCATCTAGTGATGGCCTGAAAGCGGTCTCAATCTCCCTCTTTCAGGGATGTGGAGAGGGAGGTCACAAGGGCCCAGGAGGACACATGAGAAGCAGAAAGTCCTTTCTATTTCTTGAAAGCCCTAGGCTGCTGGGATGAGAAATGCTGCAGGTGTGTCCTGTGATGTTGAGGTACCTGTGGGAAGATGAGGCACGCAGTCCAGAACTCAAAATCCCAGATGATTCATCAATGTGCAAACATGATGAACAAAACATGTTAATAAACAGAGCAGCTGGGCCATGCATGTGGCTCTCCCAGCTCAATGCACTAGCTCCATGGAAGCGAACCTCACATTTGCTGCTCACATTCACCCTCCTGGGTTGCCTTGAACACAGCAGAATTTGGTCATGGGCACATGAAAGGCTGTCAGCCAGAAATTGTGGGAAGAGAATTGCATGCGTGTGAACATTCTCTCAAATGCATAAAACAAGAGCAGCCAACTGGCTATTAGAAGGCTAAGTCAGAGGCCTTGTCTTGTTGGGTATTTATTTTTATCAACAATGGGATGGATGACCTGAGAGACATGTTTATCAAATTTACAGATGGTGCAAGCCCAGAGTTAGCTCGAAAGCAAACTGACAGAAGCATGATTCAAAAGTATATTTATAGACTGCAAGAATAGACTCAATTCTATTTTAACAGTGGCTTCTTATGTGCTAGGCACTATAAGAGACACAGCTCCTACTTTATCTAATTAACTTAAATGAGTTAATGCATGGATGTTGCAGCAGGGGTTGTGGCTAAATGCTCAAGGACAGTCATGGCCACTAAAGAGTAATTATGGGATGGGCCCATTTGAAGGAAGAGTTAATAACAGGGGGGCCCAAAAGAAGAAAAAAGTTAATGAATGACTAAGTAATAGAACCCTTGGCCATTGAAGACTGGGTAATAGAAATCATATCCTCCCACAAAGAAAGAAAGAAAGAAAGAAAGAAAGAAAGAAAGAAAGAAAGAAAGAAAGAAAGAAAGAAAGAAAGAAAGAATAAAAAGAAAAAGATAAAGAATCCAACTGTACCCCAGAAACTTGGAAATACAGAACCTTAGAACCTTATATAGCCAAATAAATTCTGCAAATAAGATTAAGTTAAAGATGTTGAGAAAAGGAGATTGCTTCATGTGAGCTAAAGGGGTCGAGACTCATCACAAGCATCCTTAGAGGAATTCAGAGACTCAGTAAATGGGGCCAGGAGATGGAGGATTGGGTGGGTTGCTTTAAGAATGAAGAAGTCAAGAACTAAGTAACATTGACCCCTCTAAAAAGATAAAAAGGGACAAAAGTAGATTCTTCTTAGAGCTTCTAGATGCAATGCATGGATCACACCCTACAGATTCTAATCTCCAAACCCATGGCTAATTAACTCCTTTTCCTATAAGCCACTGAGTTTGTAGCAACACTGTAGAGTGTCAACTTGAAACTATTTTAGGACTAAAGAGCCATCTAGAGAGGGGCATATTACTCTCCCCTTCTCTCTCTTACATGGGTTTACCTTCTGGCCCCATAGCCAGACAGGTTTTAACTTAATGAGAAAAATAGTGGGGAAGATCACCAGACAAGGTGGCCATCACACAGGATCTCTAGAAAGAAGTGGTTGGGATTGTGACTTTTGCTTGAAAGATCCATTGTCTGCCCCTCTACCAATCTGTGATGTTAAATGCAGGAAATGAAGCAGAGCTTCGAGGGTGGCTGATCTTGTCAACTTGACTGGAAGTGAGATGAACAGATGCATGGAGCTTCCCTCTGGGTGGGGCTTGTGAAGGTGCTGATTCCATAGGAAGGATCTGTCTTCTACACTGTACTCCACTGATGGCTGACCATTTTAATAGACACTGAGTAGGGTCTGGAACTGTGGAAGTTAGGGACTGGTTGGAGGAAGACAGCTCACTGAAGTATGCCTTTAAAGGATATCTTACCCTGGACTCTTCACATCTTGTCTCTGCTTCCTGCCCACTATAACCTGAGCAGACTGTGTTACACTCCCACAGCCTTGACCCAAAATGAATCCTTCCTTCCTTCCTTAAGTTTCTCTGTATAAATCTCAATTTTCACTTTTTTTCCAAGTTTTTTGTGCTATCCTTTTCAAACTCAATTCTCTCAATAGATTCTGGGTCCCTGAAAAGTAAGTATTACATCTGATTTTTGGATCCCTTAGTTCTCAGGACAGAGCATACACTCTTACCTAGCCCAGAACAGGCAACAAAAACACACTAATTGAGCAGGAATTCACATACAAATGATGCCTGTGAATTAAGGAATGAAGAGCTTACTGGCTGCATTCCTCTGAAGAAAACATCAAGGCCTCTAGGCAGACTCTGTAAACAGATGCTGAGTCAAGATGAAAAATGGCTTCTCAACAATTGTTATTACCTTATAATGGCTGCTAGTGGTCACCAGGGAGTGCACCCCTATTGTCAGGAATCCTAAAAGGGTCTCAATGCGGGGTAGAAGTTAGATCCTGTGTTCTGTCCCTTTATCATCATCTTCCCCCAGCTTCCACTTGGGGTCTCTCTGAAGACATCTCAAGCATGTGCAGATTGCTGGATGATAATTGAAGTCCCACCTCTATCTCAGTTGGCAGTCCAGAGGCAGCTACGACATTTCACAGCTAATAACTAAATAAGCCCCTTAATCCCCCAACATCAGCCCACTGCCAGAACATAGAGAGGGGACCAAGTTCCCCACTGCAGAGAGCTGTATGGAACAGGTGTGCTGTGAATGTGAGCCCCAGAAAATCTGTCCTTGCAGCCTACCCACGGAAGCATGCTTTTACCGCACCACACCTAAGGGAAGACACCACTGTTTCCTACCTAGTTATTTGATAAAGCTGATAAGCCTGTGATAAAGTACGCAATCACAACCTCATTTGAGTGTCGAATTAATTCAGACTTCAGATTGTTCACACGACTCAAAACCAGAAGGTCCTATATGCTACAAAAATGAAAAGTGATTCTGTCAGGGGAGGCTCATGTGTGAATGTTTATTTAATTTATTTTGCTTGATGGGTATGCTTCCTGTTATAGATCTCTGGACACAAGCTACTGCTAGGTGATGGTATTGCTGACAATGACTATAGTTCTCTGGTTGCTGTCTAGGATCTTAACTACTTTATTTGCATGCATCCCTACCATTACAACAGTCCTGCTGAGTGTTTGAACTGTCCGGTGTCAAAGATGAGAAAATAGAGACCTAAAGACTATAAATAACATTTTAAATATTTATTGTATTTTAAAACTTAATGTATATTAAACTTAGTGTATATTATGTGCACATGCTCATCTCTATGCCATGGTGTGCATATAGGAGCCAGAAAACAACTTATGAAAGTCAGTTCTCTCTTTCCAACAAGGGGTCGGTTTCTAGGCATTGAACAATAGCATCAAGATTGGAGGCAAGGGCCTCTGTGCATTGAGCCATCTCACTCGCCTGAAGCAGGTAATCTCATCACTTCAGGCAAAACAGAGAGAATTGACTCTGGTGTGGTATGGTGTGGTGTACATGCTTTTTGTGTGTGCATGTGCTCAACTGCATTTATCTACTCTTAATCGGTACAAGAACCACAACTTAAGAGAATGGGGTCACCCACAGTGGGGCTGGGTCTTCAACTTAATGCAGACCCATTCATTCAGGCACGGCTGTAGATTGTACAGAATAAAATAATATCCACTGAGATTCTCCTCCCAGGTGACTGTAGATTGTGTCATGTTGGTGATTAAAGATACCCTTCATATCATGCTTTGTCCCCATTTTCCTGTTGAGACAGAGTCTCACATTGCAGCCCAGACTAACTTAGACCTCATCATGGAGCTCAGGCTAGCCTTGAAGAGCTCAGGCTAGCCTTGAACACACAGTAATCCTCCTGCCACGGTTCTCCCTACCCATGTGTGCATCAAGATTTTCCTTAGACTGCAGTTTACCTTTCTTCCTAAAAAGCAAAATAATGTAAATATAAGATGCATCTGGTAATGAAGAAATACTCATTGATAAATACTTAAGATTCTGCAGATGCTTGCCAAGAGGGCCTCCACAGGAGAAGGCACATTTATCAAGGCAGCCACATGCTCCCTTCATGGGATGTAATACGGAAATAGTAGACTTGAAAAGATTTATGTAAAAGTCTCTCTCCAATTGTTTTCGGGTTTCTGTGTCATTCCACGGTGGATTACCCCTGTGCCAGCCTGCTGCAGAGTTGGCAGAGAGAACCTGTAATATGTACACACTGTAATGATCTACCAATTGTCTGCATTGGAGACACAGAAACCCAGTTCCTCAAGAGGAAGAAAACCAGAAGAGTAAAACGCTGGAGGGAAGTCTGTGCCAGGAAGTGCACAGAAGGACTTCTGGGATGATGCTATGAGCCCATACCCTGAGAAATCAGGAGTCTGGCTAAACCAGGAAAGGCAGGACAGGGAACTTCTAAGAAATCACTCTAGAGACAACCTATCTGTCTGTCTTTATCTCCTTAAGATGACCTGAAATTTCAGAATAGCTCCTGCCAATGGCCTGTTTGTCTCCAGGGTTTGTAGGGATCTGTCTACCCCATTTGTGTCTCGATGCAGATTTGTAGTGGAGTTTGGTGGGTGCTTGTCTACTTTCAAATCAATATCCACTTCCTCTGGATTGCCTCATTCCCTCACGCATCAGTCTACACGCATCAGAACTACAACTTCTCCTGCTCTGTGATTGTTAATTCTCCCCTCACTCCCTTCGCATCCATCTATCCACTTCGGGTATATGCCTGCATGCTTTTGTGTGTGTGTGGAGAGAGAGAGAGAGAGAGAGAGAGAGAGAGAGAGAGAGAGAGAGAGAAAACACTGTGAGGAAAGGCTGTAGAGGGAGTGACTACTGGGTGCTCGGCTTCCTTTCAAAATGTGAAGTACTGAGTTCAGTGGAACTGAACACTTCAAATGGTGAAGATGATGATGTGCTGTGCTCTGTGGATGTTACCTCAACAAAGTGAAAAAGTGAAAAGCCTAACAGTGACTAACCCCTTTATCCACAACAAAACAAAACAAAACAGAATTTACAACCCATTCTGAAATGGATACAAACTCAAAAACTCTATTAAAACACACACATGTGCACATGCCCCACACACACACACACACAGGGGGGAGAGGAGAGGAGAGGAGAGAGAGAGAGAGAGAGAGAGAGAGAGAGAGAGAGAGAGAGAGAGAGAGAATCTATTGATTAAGTCAAACCAAGTAATCCACCCAGTAGAAGTACAGAATTTTAAAAGAGTTCTAAACAAATAGCATTTCTTTAATGGGAAAGAGGAGCAGGAGCAGGAGGAGGAAGAGGAAATTAATTAACCTTCAAAAGAAATTTTCACTTTTGTTTGGTAGATGCACAGAACTGTGAATCAGATATTCTGACACAGCTCCAGGGCACACATTACTGCCTGTGAGGAGTGGGGCCTAAAACAATAAGATAAACTTAGAACTACAACCAACAGGACTGGAGAGATGAATCAGTGTATCAAAGTGCATACTGCCCTGTGTAGGACCTGAGTTCCATTCCCAGCACCATCAAGAGGATCACAACCACCTGAAGCTCCAGTTCCAGAGGATCCAACAGTTTCTTGTGGCCTCTCTGGCACTTAAATGCATATGACTCAGATAAACGCGTGTATGTGCACATATGTAAACAAATATAAAAAGAAATAAAACCTACTATGCATAACAAGCAAGAAAATAAAAAGTCCAGTAACAGGAATATGTAATCCCTTTTGGAGTTGTTGGGCAGTGTGGTCTCTAGGTCCCCAAACATTACAGCTTATTGTCCAGGCTATTAATTACCTTCCAGAACTTAACTGTAAGTTCCCAACGGCTAAAGATCTCATGTAGCTGAGTCATAGAGCAAGGAAGAAAAATCAAGCCAGAATTAGCCTAGAGACTTCAATGCCTACTGGCTAGTTTCCATTGTGCTAGGATGTACTCTGCTCATTAGCAGAAGAAAAGTCCAGTCACCAGTCTGACCCAACTGCGAGCCCTGTGAGCCACTCTAAGGACAGGCCTGGATAGACATACCCGTTGGTGTAATAGTGGGATGGATAGCATGGGAGAATCTAACCACTTTTTGGTTGGATTTAATTCCTGCTCCTCATATCTGCACTATTATCAAGCCAAGAATATTTAATCTAGATATATCATAGGTTCTAGGGTGATAATATACTATTATTCTGATAAACTGGCATATTATTAAATTAACTCTTCATGACTTACTGTTATGTCTATAGATTAGTATCTCTCACAACCTTTACCAGAGAAGCTATTTACAGTAGATTGTGATTAATACAGAGGCCCACAACTGGTCAAGGCACAAAGAGTAAGAGATTGTGAAATGTCCGGCCCTAAGTGGAACATCTTTATAACCCCCCTTCTCCAGAGGACTAGGAGGGCTTTAATGACTACAGGGAACAGTGTCTTCCAGACACAGCTAGGCACACAGGAACTCACAGCAGCTACTACAGCATGAACAAGTCATGCACAAGCTCAAATCATACAAAAATCCCATCGTGGAGAGGAGAGGAATGCAGGAGGTCCCATCCTGGCTGAGGAACAATTAGCAACTGATAGCTAATGAGAGAAAGACTGAGTTTTAGGGATGTAGCCACTGGCTAGCTGACAGGATGAGTGGGGAAGGGAGTGTGTTGGATCTGGGAGAGGTTGGGAAGGGGATGAATATGACCCAAACCCATTGTACAGCATTCTCACAGAAGTAATAAAAAGACAAACCAGCAAGCAGCATTAGAAACAACTGTAACCATGCTAATCCTTCAGGGGTATTTAAATAGGATCATTCTTGAGCCTCCTACTACATGACTGCATTTTCTCTAGGTTGAAAATGTATCTACCTTGTTCGTGCAAAAACCCAACCCCTCCACAAAATATCCTGTCTCATCTAATGGCATTCCATTATCACGTTTTACCAAATAATATATTAAAAATTTACACTGCTGATTGTCCTCATTATAAAATCATAAGTGTTCTTTGTGCAAAGTTTAGGATATTATTTAATAAGATGTAGGAGAGGTACTTCATTTACCTGTGATTTTTGGAGTTTCTGGGTAATAATTGTAGGATAGCATAATTTTTTTTCTCATTTTTTTATTTTCTATATGGCCTAAGAAGCAGAAAAATAACTGTCCTCAAATAAATTTGGAGCATACTAAAAATGATTCCATGTACCATGTACTTGTGATAGTTTCACTTCCGTGGCTTCAATAGAACATATAAGGGAGGAAAACATTGATTTGGCTCATAATTCCAGGTTACAGTCCAGAATTGTAGCCAACAGGAGCTCAAGACAGCAGATCACATCCCACAGCTTCAAGAGCAGAGAGAAACACGTGCACTTATATTACCTTTGTCCTTCTTATGCTTAGTTGCTGCCTTTAGTCTTATGCCATTCAGGGGACAGCCCACAAAACTGCCATTCCAGGTGGGTCTCTCCACCTTATTTCAATTAAAGCAATCAAGACAATCCCCCACAGACATGACCACAGGCCACCCTCATGTGGAGAACTCTTCAATTGAGACTTTCTCTAGCTGATGCTACATTGTAACTGGTTAATATTTAAAACTACCTACCTCCCTTCCTCCCTTGCCCCACCTTCTCCACCTCTCTCTCTCTCTCTCTCTCTCTCTCTCTCTCTCNCACACACACACACACACACACACACACACACACACACACAGGTACCATTTAAAATATATGTCACAGCTGGGCATAGTGGTCCATGCCTTTAATCCCAGCACTCGGGAGGCAGAAGCAGGCAGATTTCTGAGTTCGAGGCCAGCCTGGTCTACAAAGTGAGTTCCAGGACAGCCAGGGCTATACAGAAAAACCCTGTCTCCAAAAACCAAAAATAAATAATAAATAAAAAATAAATAAAATAAAATAGATGTCACAGTTTCTCAGTGTCAGCGCTGTTAAACCAAAAGTCATATTTCATTCTTGTCCTCTGTGGTTCAGTGTCCTGGATATATTATGAAGATTCATATATAGCCTTCCTCCCCATCTATATCTATGTCTCAGCCTCTCTGTCTTCATCCCCATCGCCATATAACTTTTAGTGAGCTGACAATTTTCAAGCATAAATACCGCGGTGTCTTGTTCATATTCACCCCTACTAGCTTCCTCGAACTCTGTCTCATTATTCCCCTCCCCCACCAATCAGTCCCCCATCTGTTTTCACATCATTTATACTTCAGCATAGCTGTTCTATGTCTGTTGCGACAGAGAATCATGTTTGAGGGTTCAAGTGTACTGTGTAGATGAAGCTCACCTGAGCACGCCATCCTCCTGCCTCTGCCTCCCCAGTGCTGGGGTTACTGGAGACTCATTGCCTCACCCTCTTAAGTACAGTTCTAATTTTGACTGTTTGTTCTGCCTCCTACCAGACCTTGCTACCCACCCCATCCATGGTCTCAGATGACCACTCATATCACGTTAGAATTCCTGGACAGACCAGCCTCCCCTGCCATCA
This sequence comes from Mus pahari, assembly GCF_900095145.1. NCBI lineage: Eukaryota > Metazoa > Chordata > Mammalia > Rodentia > Muridae > Mus > Mus pahari. The sequence continues at coordinate 2,535,275 of NC_034601.1, read as the reverse complement.
CCCTGCCGGCTGTCGTTCTGTTCCTTTGCCTTTTCCGGTCCCGTTTATCTTCCCAGACCCAAGGCAAACAAGACACAATTCTAGCGTGAAAAATGAGATTCGTGGTCAGACTTTCTGCAGCTTTCAGCAGGAAATACTGAATGTGAGTTGGGCACACCATGAACAGGTGTGTGCAGAGCAGAGAAAGCTCTGTCAGTCCTGAAGGGAGAGACAGAAGGAAAACCCAGGCGCTTGACACACACAATGTCTGACTTGGATTACACAGCAAAACTCCGAGCTACAGGGGCCTACCCGAGATAGCTCACTAGGTAAAGAGCTTGCTACTCTAGATAGTCCTAAATATTGAAAGACATATGAAGAAGGCCCTTTGTGACAACTGGTAAGATTCATACACTTGCCCCCAACCAACATTTTGTTATCAAAAGCATCCATGTTCTCTTCTGTGCTGGTGGCTCTGGGTGACTTGGAATAAACACAAATGCGAATATTATTTCCACATTATGCAAAGTGTATTTGAGCCACCTCCATGCCTGTGGCCATAATGAATGTGCCAACGTTTGCTGAAAATCTTGTTAGAAAGTACATTTCCTTCCTTCTGAAAAGCATTCCCCTGATAACAAAACCCTGATTCAAAATTCATAACCATCTTAAAAGTCCAACTTCCCTGAACAAGAGCGTGTGGTCCTCAGATGAGAAAACATTTGGGTATTCATGAACAACGCTGTTCACATTCAGTACCATTTGTCAGATTTTCCCCTTTTAAAAACCAGATCTACAGCCAGCGAAGGACTTGAGACTCTTTTGCCACAGAGGCCAGCACTAGAGGGAAAGAGAGATGTGCAGCCTGCCCTCAAGTCTCGAAGTAGCAGCTGCAGCCTAAGCCACACCCCCACACCTGTGTGCCTGGGCATCTGTCCCCACAGTCACCAGCTCTCCTCCGGCCCATCCTGTGCACCCCCCGTGCTCATTCATCACAGGATTTCTGGCATCTTTTCTTTGATTGACTTCCAAAGTGGAGTATAAATTACAGTTTCTTATGCTCTGCAATTAGCCATTAAGGAATCTCAAGTTCACAGTGAGAAGAGACATCTTCCCATCCCAGATAAATCCCTTGGCCCATAGGGTCCTGCAGCTGTCTGCCTTCCAAGTTCAATCTCAGTGCCCCTGAGTGGAGGTCCAGCTTTTATTTATTAGCTCAGCTTCATTGTGGATCTAAAGCACTCACAGAGTGACATGCAAGGTTCCTTCAGTTTCCCAGCCTTGCCTCACCTCTCTCCCTACCCCTTACCTGCCCCTTCCCCAGCTCCTTTTCTTTGTCTCTCTCAAGCCCACTTCCTTTCCTTTGCCCACCTTCCTTACTTTCCCCCCTTGAGCCCTGCCTCACCTTCCCTCCATGCCTTTCTTTTTTTCCCCTCCTTTCTGTTTCTATTCTCTCCTTCTTCTTTCTCTTTTCTCTTCCTGTTCTCTCTCAACTCCCTCTCCAAAATTCCCCCTTTCTGCCCTCTCTGAATCATTTCTCTAACTCGAACTGTGCTATTGGTTCAAAGGCTGTCAATTTTGCAAGTGAACATCCCTGAAATAATTAGCATCGCGTGGTGGGAGCATCCGTTCAGCAAGCCCCTATACGCTAGGGGAGGAATGTGCTGCCCAGCGCCTGTCAGTGGCATTGTGTGTAATAAGGGCCATCCTTCAAGCCACAAGCTAATTTCCACTCTCATTCTTTCATCCTGATGTGCCTCCCCCACCTTTTTCATGTTGAAAATTTTTCCAGCTTAACATCTCATCAAATGCCTGTCTTCCCTCTGTTCCTGCTTGATCTGGAAACACTAATTCTTGCATTTATGTGTTCTTGTTGTAAAAAGAATACATGTTCATCACAGGAAATGTTGAAAGTACGAAAGAGGATAAAGCAGGAGGAAAAAAAAACCCTCCTTGCACCCTAACCCCCAGGGGCTGCCATCTTGTTGTATTTCCCTCCTTTGCAGCCGTGCATGTTAGCATGGAGAACGCATGACTACAGGAGTAACTGGGCTAAGGGTCCATTTCCAGCAGTATGCCCAAGAGCAAGAGAGACGAGTCTGTCCTGCATCCCTGTGCTGCTGGAATGATGCAGCTTTTCTCTTTGCTCCCCCCCCCCCCTTCTCTTCTACAATGTGCTACATACACACAAAAGTAAATGGGTAGCAAGCATGGGTTTCACACAGCCTCGGTCCTCCATTTTTCCCCCACACAAGGGAAGGGCAACTCCACAGGTCATTTTATTAGTGGTTTATCTGCTTGCTTGGCTGATGGCTGTGTCTGTGAGTGCAATACATATATAGTGTGTGTGCATGTGTGCACATGAATCTGTGTGTGTGTGTGTGTGTGTGTGTGTGTGTGTGTAAATGTGGTACAGGAAAACAAAACCGGATCTCTTTCTCTATTGCTTTTCCTTATTTTCTGAGATAGGGTCTGTCTAAACCCAGAACTCACTGATTGATGATAACTGCAAGCCAGTGAGCTCCAGGCCTCCTCCTGTCCCTGCCCTCCTAGGGCCTGGGTTTCATCATGAAGCCAGATTTTTCCACTGATGCCAGGACTCCAAATTCAGATCCTCATATTTTCAGAGTGAATGCTTCACCCATCTTCCCAGCCCTGAAGGGATCATTCAAGCCCAGTAAAGGCCATTGGAATGGGGGAGCCTCCCTCCCCAGCATAACAGCAGGTGGTGGTTAATCTTGAATGAAGATTAAGATCATTGCTAACTGCAAAACAAGGAAATTAAGTGATTGTCACAAACAACCTGAAACAGCTCAGTGGGATCCATTGAGATTTTTTAACAGCTCAGTGAAACTTAACATCCACCTGACAGCCAAGAAAGCAAGGGGAGGGTTACATCATTTCTGCATTAAACAAGCAAACTTTTAACTGATTGATGTCCAGGAAAGCCGGCCTAGGGACCTCTTCCTTCAATTAACTCAGTTTGAGATCATGACTGAATGGGGCACAGTGAGGCTTTCGTAATCTGAGATAATAAGAGTCTTAAAGGCGCACTGAGGCCAAATGCCGAACAGAGTAGCATGGCCAGGGAAGTGTCATGTCACCCATGAAGAATGAGAATATAAGGATGCCTGTAGCTATCCCAGATGTACAGGTGTACTGGCAGCTCCCAAACCGTGAGGGGAAGCATCAACCTCTGCGGTTTTAGAAATGAATTTGGCGTGGAGCCTGCCTGAGTTCCTCTGCCTTTCAATCGGGAATTTGCTTCCAACAGTTTTGGTAGCGATGCACTTAGATTTAACTTTGTCTTCTTTCTGCTCTTCGGCTCCCTTAGGGGTTTCCTACCTCTTACCCTCTTACAATGCAAGAAGAAGGACGTTTGAACTTAAAGGAGCCTCCAGCTGGCAAGAGCTCAGAGCTTTCCGTGGAGAGATGGACCTGTCCACAGGTCATTCAACACAGTGAGGAAGAGTTCTGACACAGAGTCCTGAGGAAGCACTGGGGAGTGAGAAGGGTGGTGGAGCGCTTCCAGAAACAGAGTGCTTTAATTAGGTCTATGGAAGAAGTCAAAGTTGGGTCAAATTTCAGAAAAGTGAAGGTTTGGAAGAAAGTTTATAAGTTAAAAAAAAAAAAAAGTGACTTTGATTGGACAGACAAAGTAACTAGTTAATGGGTGGAAAGCTGCCCAGAAGGTTCTACACCTACTGGTCCCTGCCCCCAAATTACTTTTCTTCCTGTCCCTAATAATTCTACTTATTTTAGGATCCTATAGGTATATCTTGTTCATTTTACTTTGGGGTCAGGGCAGGCACTGTGAGGGTGTTGAGTTAGAACCTAGCCTATGCTAAGCCAACACTCTACTGAGTCGTGCCTCCAGCTTTTTTTTTTTTCTTAAAAAAAAAAAAAAAAAAAAAAAAAAAACAGATGAACAAAGTGCCAGACCCCTGCCATTTACTGCTACCAGTGCTAGTCCTCACCCAAACTCTGGTGCTGAGCTACCCACCAACAAACTAGAAGTTTAGAGGAGAAGGTTACAAACAGCCAAGCTTGCCTCTAGATACAAGGGCATTAGGCTGATAAGCTCCAAAATAAACAGGATATAAAATGTGGAGATGAATCCGCATAAAGTCGTGGTTAAGAAATAGAGAAATGTGAGTAGCAGAGGAAAAGATAAAACCTAGATGGTGTGTAAGATTGCGTTTGCAAAGGTCAGCATAGGAACTTTGGGAAGGTCATGCAACACTAGCCCCACAGGAAGGGAGAGGCTAATTAGCATTTCTCAGACCACAAGGTGGGACAGACCTGTGGGTGGGGACACAATCTGCAGGACTGACTGTTTCTCACCTTCAGACAAGGGGAGTCCTTGTCACCTCATTCCCTAAAAACCAATTAGTTTAAAGGGTGCACTGTTCTGCCAATCATATTGTGCCTAGTTGCTGATGCTCTGTTCTGCCCCTGGAAACCATATAAAAACTCGCCGAACTGGTGCTGGTGCTCGCTGCCTCTCCTTCCGGTCTGGAACAACCCCAGTGCACTGGAACAATAAATTCCTCTTGCTTTCTGCATCAATCCAGGCTCCATGTGGTTCACTCAGGGGATCACCAGTAAGCTAAGGCTCCCAGTAGTCTTACATGCCCTTCTGATTACTCAGCCAGGGGGTTGAGGATCTGAGTTCAAGGTTATGAAAACTGCACTGTGCTCAATCAACATGTTCACTATTCTGAGCTGAAAAACAGATATTTGCAAGATTTTAAAATACAATGCTTCCCTGAGTCTCCAGTGTTAACTCTGCTGGGGGGTGGGAAGGGGTGGCATGGTGTATATGTGTGTGTGTGTGTGTGTGCGTGTGTGTGCACCCCTACACACATGCATGTATAAGGGGGTCATTCATTGCAACACTCAAATTTATATTTGGCTAACTAAAATTTCTGTCTTATCAAGTCTGAAGATAAAATTAGTAGAGGCCAGATGCAGAAAGGGAAAATTCAACCTTGACCTTGAACTGAGAAAAAAATGATGATCAGCAGAAACACAAGGGAAGTGCTGGCATGAGCAAGCAGCTTAGCACCAGCACAGGGCTGTACTGTTAGTGACAGTGGTCCAGGACCAGTGCCAACCACACTTACCCAGAGTCTGTCATGGCTTCCTCAGACATGGAAATACTCAAAAATAAGGGAAGTAATTTATTATTAGCATTGTTGCTTGTTAATTTCACATAAATGGCATAACACACACATTTATTATTTATTTATTTGTTTATTTATGGCATATATGGTCATAAGAAGAGTGTGTTTATGTGTGAGATGCTACAAAAGAGACAAGTCACATTGCTAAGGGGTTCTCACATAGCCATAATGAAGTAAATGGATGGTTCA
>NC_034601.1:2518788-2529829 GCF_900095145.1 Mus pahari | reverse complement strand
AGAGAGAGAGAGAGAGAGAGAGAGAGAGAGAGAGAGAGATATCTTTGAGAGCACACAGTCACAAGGCATGATGGCATATACCTATATACCTACCACTCCAGCACTCAGAAGGTTGAAGCAGGAAGGCTGAATGGTCAATGCCAGTCTGGACTAGAGAAGGTCAAGCACAGGCTGGTGCGTAGAGACACAGCCTAAAAAACCCTAAACCCAGGGACTGAATGGGTATTCATCTCAGTAGCAGAGCACTTGCTCGGCTTGTGCCTGGTTCTGCATTCCTTCTATAACAACAAAAAGAAAGGGAACCAAAGGCAAAGCACATACTCTTTGGAACTCCCAGTTAATGTGGGGAATTCACAGGCACCATCCAAAAAAGGCGCCTGTGTGCAATTCTTTCATATTTAGCTCTGTGGTTTCTCCTCTTTTCCTCATTTTCATTTTGTTCAGAATATTTTTTTTTTGAACAAAGAAGTGGAGGAAGGAAATGAGAGGGAAACAGTAATAATAAAGGAAAAGAGGAGGAAATGAAGACTGAGAGGTCACAGAAAGTCTGTTCATCTCCTTGGAGTGTCTTGTGGGGATGAGACTGGTGTCATGGGAAGCGTGAGGGTGGATATTTGCATACCCAGTACGGTCAGCTCTACACACTGTGAGGAGACATTACCTGCTCAATAAAAATCAAGAGTTTTTCAGGCTTGTGTTATGATGGAGAGACGGCAGAGAAAATAAATTGACTTAATGGGAAATTACAGAGGAGCCATTCTTCTCCTCACATAAATGAGAAGCTCAAACAATTTTGGTTGGAGGACGTTGCTGCACAATGTTTTCAATGGTAGACACACGGCTTTTGTTGCCTCTTTACAAGATGATAAATATTCATGCCTTCGAATTACCACTCGCTAATGGCCCGATATTTGGCACACCTGTTGTGGCTCATCTCAGAAACAGCATGGCAGCTTAGGATGACAACGCTGGCAGGTGTTAACAATGGGATATGGTGACAAAACCAAGGAAATGACAAATTCCAAGTTCCCTGTGCATGCGAGGTTCTCCACAGCGTCTGCCTCCACACAGCATCCATCTTCTGTACGTCTCTTGTTTGTCACAAGGTGCAGATTCCAGAATCCTTAAGGCAGCTCTCAAAATAGACCTCACATATTTTTCATTCAGTTTTTCATAACTGGTCTGCGACTGTTGGAATTATGGGCTTGAGCACTGTCTCCAACCCTTCTGGCTTCACACTTCTGTCCTCTCTTATCCCGGGAGGGCAGGTGGGCCAGGTCACAAAAGCTACCTTGATTCTTCTTTTGTGTGCATACATACTAGCAACTGCATGAGCAATTGCATGAACATGCCCCTTCATAGCAGAGCATCTTCACATCTCTGCTGGCATCTAGGCAGGTTTATGCTTGGTTGTGTGGAAATGTCATATACACTGTGACGGCCCTGGACATTGGAGGGTATCTGACTCTATCCCTACAGCAACTCTAGCCCCCTTCTGTTGTGTCCACTAAAATGCCTCAAATTTGCATTTGCTAAATGCCCCTCAAAAGCAACTTGAAACTGGTTGACGATGCCTGCTTTGAATGGTTGTAGAGGAAGAATGTGCTTTAAGGAAGTAAAATGCTGGACACCAGGTACACACTCACTACTTTTGCTGTCGGGACAGTGGATTGGTCATCTGAATACAGTGCAATAAGAGTCCGTCACCTAGGAAACCTGGTCCCTGTTTTTCCTCATTATACTTGTTTCTCCCTGAGATTGTTTACTTATGTAAGTGCTTGTTAATAGCTGGCTCTTTCCTAATAGAACTTCTCTTTGTTAGCTTTGACTGTGAGTTTGACACAACATAAACTCTCCTGGAAAGGGAGTCTCAACTGTGGGACTGCTCAGATCAGACTGGCCTGTGTTTATGTCTGTGGAGGATGTCTTGATCATGAGTGATTGTAGGAGGACCCAGCCCTCTGTCGGCGGCACCATTCCCTGGGCAGGTGGACATGGGTAGATAAGAAAGCTATTTGGGAATAAGTTATTTGGGGGCTAGCTAGCAAGCATTATCCTTCATATTTCCTGTTGTACTTCTTTGACAGTGAGTGCCTCCACATGAGATAGCAGCCAGGCCTGCCTTCAAGTTCTTGCTTTAATCCTGCCCCGACTTTCCTCTATGACAGACTGTTACCACAAGCTGAAGTAAACCCTTTCTTTCCTTAACGTTTCTTTTGGTCATGGATTTGTCACAGTCACAGGATGAAACTGGAACATAGCTAAGACTGAGGTTATTGGCCAAGTTCATGACCACAGTCCTTACACATGGGACAGAGGGGTGAGACATGTTCAAGTGACATTTGTGAGAGCAGATGTCATATGTTCCTTGTTCACAATCTCAGAGAGGAGTACCAAGACACTGAGTTGAATGTAGATACACAGGACGTGTACATACTCATACAACCATCTCAGGTGACCCCTAATTCATATACATGTTAAAAACATGCCTTGGTATACTTAAGGGCATGAACACCACCACCCCCCACCCCCCACCCCAAAGATCCATGTGTTAAAATCCTTGCTTCTCAAAAGAGGTGCCGCAAGGAGGCCATAATGGGAAATCTTTAGGTCACTGAGAGGGGGAGAAGGTATGTGTTAGAAAACCCCAGCCCCAAGCTCACATCCAGTAATCCAGTGATAACAGCCAGGTCATCACCAGCCATCAAAGTGCCGCACATTTCCACTGTTGCCAAAACCGTGTACTCTCCCTATGTGCATGTCCCTTTTATAAAAGGCCAGTGCCTTCACTGCTTGCTCTCCTTTTCCCTACCATCCTCACTCAAAGACTGCCTCTGTATAAGCCCCCAGTAAATCTCTCCTGTGAGGCCTGTTGCAAGGTGTGACTTTGTGGTGGTGTTCTTTGGTTCCAAACCATAAGATACCCTTCCTTCCACCTTCCTTGAAACCCTAAGACTAGCACTGAGACTCAGTAGAATGTCCTGGAGCCTGCGTGATTCACTCTCAGGGGACTAAACCATACAGGGAACCTATCTCTTATCTCTGCAACAGACTCACTTTCCAGTTCGCTGGGCACCCCATCCAACAGTGGCAACTGGCAAGTTTTCACTTTGGTGGGCATATATGTTTCCCGGAATCCAATGTAGTGACCTTGGTCTTAGCCAGGCTAAGCCTCTGGCCCCGGTACAATGAGGTGAGGACCCACCTTACAGCTTGTGCCTTCTTCACTCTGTCCCCTTTGGTTCTATGGATGGTCTAAACTTTAGGCCTTGGAGCTCTCCATCTACCTCATCCGTGGAACTGCATCATCATCTGTACCTCTGGGCTCCCCCGTGGGATGCTCCTTGGGGAACCTTTAACTGCTCCACCTAGCACCTAACTTAAGAGCCTCCAAACTGATCTGTCTTTGTGGTCAAATCTGGTCTCATTACCCCTTAGATAACCAATCAAAATGGCTGCCTAGTGGCACCCTATATCCTGACATTATTAGAGACTTCTAGAACTACTGCCAGCAACTGAGGAAATGGAGGGAGGTTTCCTACATCCAAGCTTTCTCTTAGCTTTCTCCAAGCCTTCCCTCTGTTCTTCCTGTTCTTCCACTCAGTTATTTCTAGCTATGAAACCTGAAGAACAGGACACCTCCACTACTCTTATTGCTCTGCTAACGAGTCCCCCTGCCCAACATTATTCTTACTACTCTGCTAATGAGTCCCCCTGTCCAACACACCTTACTGGTTTTAACCCATAGCTCCTTCTCCTTCTCCAGCTCTTTATGTCTCTCCTTCCTCTCCAGCAACAGGCAGCTCTAACCATCCCACCATGGCACCCAGTTGCACTCTATCAGCAGCTTTCAGTGCTCCCAACCAGACTCCCCCACCCTGATACTCACCCCTGTTCCACAGTGGGACCCTCGACCTGCCCTGCACCCAGCCTAGCCTGGCCCCAGTTCTCCCCTTATTGGAGGCTTCCAGGGTAGTTGGCATGGTCAGAGTGCATGCCCCCTTTTCATTAAGTAGACTCTTTCAAACAGAATAAAAAATGTGGTCTTATGCCTCTAACTCCTCTATTATCATTAAAGAATTCCAATATATACTCTCACCCTTCATTTCATATATATGATTCTAATGAACAATCTACCTCCTGAAGAGTTCAGGCAAGTTTGGGAGCAAGCTAAAGCACAGAGAGATGAAGTCCACCAGAGGAACACAGCACACGTCTGGCCAGGGCTGAGGCAGACACACACACACACATACACACACACACACCAGCAAATGCAATCCCTATAGAACTACAATACCCAGGAGGCATTCTAGCTAGAGATCAGTTTGCAACTTGTCTCCTGGCCAGTCTCTGTAAGTCTTTCCTTAAACCAGTGAGAAACTAAGAGGTCATCCAAGACAAGCATGAAAAACCATCTCAATTCCTAGAATACCTCACAAAGGCCATCTTACCAATCATGACCCCCAAAACCCAGAGGGTAAACAACCCTTCATGGTCTATTTCTTTTCCCAGAGTTTTCCTGATATTAAGTCCAAACTTAACCATTTGGAGAGAGGACCACTAACCCCACAGGTAAAAGTCATAGCATTGGCCAGTAAGGTGAATCATGGGAGAAAACAAATCCCATAAATAGAAATACCAAAAGCTGACCAAGGCCATCCAACCAGCTTTGCTGACTTCCCAGGCTCCCTTGCCCCCTAAGGCTCAAGGACCACTGAGTTCCTGCTTCAAAGTAGCCAGGAGAGTTCACTGGGCCTGAGCCTGCCATAATTCCCACAGGCTACCCTGGCCATGTCCAAAAGTGCCATCAAGAGGGACACTGGACTGGTGACTGCCCCCATGTCCCTGATGGCATGGGGATATCAGATCCAGGTCACCCTCCAACTAACCTCTTGGGCCTGGCCATGCACGACTGAAGGAGCCTGGCTCCCTTGGCCCAACCACTGTCATCTTTGACATACAGCCCCAGGTAGACATTGTGGTATCAGGGCAAACCATCTCTATAAATGGTATTTTAAAAAGTTATGTAGTGACTCTATTAGTTATTATGACCCAGTTAGTCCCCCCACTAATTTAGGCAGAATCCTGTGGATTATTTTAATCAGCTTTAGTACAATTACTGGGAAAATTACCCCTAATCTATTTTTCTATACAATAGACTGTTGATTCCCCAGATGTGCTCCCCAAGTACTTGTTTCTTGAGTCATGCCTGGGTTATTTCTGCTCCATCAGTCTCTCCTCGGGGTCATTTCACTAGGCCACATGCTCCTGCCCATCACATCTAATGGAGAGTTCCTGTTCTCTCTGTCTTCTTTCTCCTTTTCCCTGCCTCTCCTCTATCCTCCTCTTCTTCCTCTTCCTCTTCTTCCTCCTCCTCCTTCTTCCTCCTCCTTCCCCTCATAGTCCCTATCTGTGATGCTCAACCTGGTTTCTAAAGCTCCTACCTCTATTCTCCATAGTACTTGGCCATAGCTACTTTTATTTAATCAATTGTTTTACATTGGGGAGCAAGGTTAACACAACAAAGGCTAGTATATGTGAGAATTCACTTGCCTAGAGGAAACCAGAATTTGGCATTTGTATACATAGCAGCAGACCAACCCCCAAGATATCTCCTTACTCCTGTACATTTGGGCCACAAACTCAGTCCTGATGGAGTTTTGGGGACCCATCTCTCTTTGTTTCCCTATTGTCAGGGTAGGGGTAGTCTTACCAACCTTCCCAGACCCCATCACTCACTGCATTTCCAAGGGTGCTCCTCTAGCCCATTCTCTCCTGGTGGTTCCGACCAGTCCTGTCCCTTTACAAAGTGGGAGCCTCTCTTCCTTTGATCTCCTCATTTGCCTGACCCCAAGTTCAGCAGCAGTCCCTCTTCTCTTTCCCTTAGCCAGCCAATATACTTGTTCCAAAATGCTATTTCCTTTGACAGCCTCTCAGGTAGACCCTGCCCCCCAAGTCTGGGATACTCAAAAGCTTTCTATTGCCAACATTATTCCCCTGTCATCTTCCAATTACAAGACCCGACCTGGTACATCAGCCAAACCCAGTACCTAATCTTGATCCAGAGCCTTGAGGGACCTAAGCCTATTATCTCTGGCCTTCTAAGAAAAACACCAGTTAACCCTACCTGTTCCCCCTTTAACACTCCTATACTTGCAGTTAAAAAGCCCCACAGGACCTACCTATCTACCTACTGCCTGGTTCCAGACTTCTGGCTCATCAGTCCTGCAGTAGTCCATCTCTACTCTGTCATAGCTAACCCTTACACACTGCTTTCCACTATCCCCCACCACCTGGCCCCTTAATGGTACCCCACCTTACTGCTTTGAGGATTGTTGGCTATGTGTTCCTCCTGGAACTAGCTTATAACTGCCACTACAGCTTCTCTTGTAATTTCCTCAAATAATCTTACTTTGCCATTCACCAACTGCCCTGAGTCTGGAGTCCGGTGTTTCTACAACTGCCTATGTCTTCTTACCACCCTCTTTGTCATGACAAACTGCTTTAAGGTGTCCGGGATACATTCCGTAGGTGTCCTAAATTTCTCAGACTGCAACAGAACCTTAACTCTTGGTACCCTACCTCATCCCCCAGTGTGCTACCATCTATAACACCTTGATTCTTCACAGCACACAAGTCTATCCTCTCTTACCTACTGATTAGTCAGGAGTTTGAATGTTAGCATTTCTCTTCCCCTAGTTGGAGGTGAAACACCGAGAAGAGACCTTGTAGATCTGGCTGGGAACTCAATAGTTGCCTGACATAATAAAAAGGCAGTTCAAATCTTGCCTCTTCTGGGTGCTACAGGAATAACTGTGGCATCACTACCAGAACAGTGGGATTAACCATTGCCATGACCTGGTTTTATCAGTTTTCTTCCCAGTTATGCTTCAAGGACAAATTGACTCCTTGGTAGTGTTAGTACTCCCAAGGTGATGGGGAGTAGATCTTCTTACAGCTGAAAATGGTGGGCTTGCCTCTTCCTCCAAGAGGAATGCTGCATTTATGTCAACCAATTGGTATAGTAAAAAACAAGATCCAACAGCTTCAAATAGTGCCTCCAACTCTTGGGCCTTTGAGAGCCTATTACAGAAGGGACTACTTCCTTCCCTGATCCCATTCCTTATTTTCTTGCTTTTAATAATCGCAACCTGCTCTATCAACTTCTTCGTTATGTTTCTCAAATGAGAAATTGAAAACAAATCTCTAATTAAACAAGTAATCACTTATTGTTACCGGACCACCAACCACTAGTCACAGAACTAGACTCATAACTACTGAGTATGTCCTGAGAGTGAGGAGCAACAGTGCCCAGAGATGTCGACAACCCAAGATATTAGGAAGCAGTCTAAAGGGCACAGTGCCCCACTCCTGCCTAGCCAGCCACGCCTAATTTTTTTCTCACAATTTATAATAAATAAAAACAAGGACTATTTGGAAAATTCCATGTACCCACCAACCTCATATTCAGTATCCCAGAGGCAGAGCCCACCAACCACCAAAACAACATGCATTGCCACTGTTGCCACAAATCACATATTCTCCCTATGTGCATGTGTTATACCCCTTTATAAAAAACCAAACAGTTTCTCCACAGCCTACTCCTTTTCCACCCTTCCTCACAGACATCCTCTGTATTACACCCCAATAAATTGGTGTGAGGCCAGATGCATGGCGTGATTTTGTGGTGTTCCTTGGCTCCAATTAACCAAGTTACCCTTCCCTCCACCAGGAAACCCTAACAGCATGTCCTTGAAGGGGAAAATCAGAACTCTGATTTTCCTCGTTTGTTCTCTTGCCATGAGTTAAGCAGTTTGCTTGGTCACAGGCCAATGGCTACCAGGTGCTAGCTGGCCACAGGCCCAACACAATAGAACCAACCAGTCATGGGCTCTGTGTCAAAACCATGCACATTTGAGGCCTTGCTTCATATAGTTGATGTCATGCGTTCCTTAAAGTGAAGGAAAGCTAGTCAGTGCAGCCTTTTGTCTTCGTCTTCGTGGGTTTTTGTCATTTGTGGCACGGTGGAGACTGGACCCTTCTCTTGGCTTCTAAACGTGAGTGCTTTCTTCCTGCCAAAGCCCAGTGCTCAGCCTTACATAGGCTGCCTCTCAGCAGGCTCCTACTGCAGTCTAGATGTGCAAGCCTCACTCCCCGTGCCCACAGAGTTTCCTTAGCTTGGAATTCCCCTCTCTGTCCTTCTGTTAGGGACAGATATTCAATTAAGAACCGGCTCCCTACCTGCTTCCAAGGAGTGACTCACTCCCCCTCCCTCTTTATGTTCTCTGGGTTTGTTTGGTCTGAGTTCTGAGTCAGTAAAAAGATACTCAGCCGTGGCCACCATGGAAGTGTAGAAGAGACTTGGCAATGAGTATTACTCGATGTATAAGGAATTCACGACCCAAAATGACTCATCCTGTGGCTTCTGAGCAGAAAGTAGCCGCTTCAAAAGACCCTGGGCTTTATCCCAGAAGGTCCTCTCACCTGACATTTGTTAACAGCAACCACCTCCCACTTTTCTCTCCTTCATACAGCGCATACTTTCTTCCTCTCTTCCTTCCTTCTTTCCTTCTCCCCTCCTCTTTCTTCTTTCTTTCTTTCTTTCTTTCTTTCTTTCTTTCTTTCTTTCTTTCTTTCTTTCTTTCTTTCTTTCTTTCTTTCTTTCTTTCTTTCTTTCTTTCTTTCTTTCTTTCTTTCTTTCTTTCTTTCTCTCTCTCTCTCTCTCTCTCTCTCTCTCTCTCTCTCTCTCTCTCTCTCTCTCTCTTGTGCTTTCTCTCTTTCTCTGCCCTTCCCCTCTGTTTCTCTCTGCATGGTGAGTTCACTGACCCTCTCCTGTGTGGTCAGTGAATTCGCCCCCAATTAACCTGCTTTTATACTTTTGTTTTGTTTTGTTGTTTTTCAAGACAGGGTTTCTCTGTGTAGCCTTGGCTGTCCTGGAACTCACTTTGTAGACTAGGCTGGCCTCAAACTCAGAAATCTGCCTGCCTCTGCCTCCCGAGTGCTGGGATTAAAGGCGTGCACCACCACGCCAGGTCCTGCCTTTATACTTTACTCAGATTTTTTTCTGCACAGTAATGAAGTATTAATTTAAAAGTATTAATAATATGATTTGTTGTGTTTCTCAGTAATTTTAAAATGAAGCATCTAAGGCTAGAGTATTTATCTGGTGTCCATTTGTGATGGAAGTATGTAACCCAATCAAACAAAAAAGAAACCGATTTGGCCTCACCCCTGTAATTCTGATGCTGCAGGGAGCCAGCGTCCTTCTGTGCTGGGGTCACACTGTAGGGCCGTTGCTCAGTGAATCTCATCACAGGATGGTTCTACCTAAGCAGCTGACATGCTCATTAGCAGTCATGGGATCTATAGTGTTGTCTACAAGCTACCCATTCTCCTGAAAACAAATTAGACAGGACACATCAAATTGCACGGGAAATATGTGTTTCATTACAATAAGGGAGGGCTGGATGCCAGGCAAAACCTACTTCCCTTGATAAACTATAGGAAAAATAAAGGGTTTCAGAGGCATGGTTGAGTATTTCTCTCTGTGCTCAAGTCTGGGGTACATAAGAGGAAAATTTATCTCGTAGGATGATGATTTAAAGCCATGTAGGGAGGTGAGATGGCTGAGTGAAGGAATTTGCCATGGTTCAGTCCTCAGAAGGCACGTATTGAGGAAAGAATTGACTTCTACAAGGTGTTCTCTACATTTCTTCCTTGGCTTATGTGCCACCCCATAGACAGACAGACAGACAGACAGACAGACAGACAGACAGACAGGACAGGACAGAACAGACAGACAAACAGATGTCGAAAATTAAACCAATGCTACATGAGGATGCATAAATACTATGGCATGTGCAAGCATGAACCACATCAATCTATGTACCCCTTGCCTGGGTGCTTACTTATATTCTTTATAATACAATAATAATAAAAACCTTCAGTATTCTTCCCCTTTTGTTATACTTGTGTTTAACAATTCTGTACATGTACATAGTAATTCTGATTACCATCACTCCACCCTTCTCTCCCTCCCAGTTTGCCATTCCTGCTTCCCTGAAAATCTCTTCTGCACATTCATGTCTTTATGCTTTGCTCTGTGATCCACTGAGTTTGACCTGGGCTGTGTGACCAAGATTTTGGAACTTTCCACTGGAGACTTGTGGGTTCATCAGTGGGTATGAGACTGAATTTAATGGTTGTTCCTTTCCCAGAATCCATCCATAGCTAATATCTCTGCTAGGATGGCCAAGGCAGCCTCTCCCTCATCTATGATTGGCTGATGCAGGATATGCCTTGTGCAAACTCAGGGCAAGCTCACCCAAGCTCCTGTGAGTTAGATTTCAATGGCTGCCATGCCAGAAGACAGCATTTCACATCGCTTCTCTATTTTCTGATTCTTATGCTTTTCCTGCCCCTTCTTGGAAGATAATCCCTGAGCTGCAAAGGGCATGGTTTGAATATCTTATTTAGAGGGGAACATTCAACTGCCATTTATTCTCAGCACCTAGAGCATTTCTGAATCTCTGCATCCACCACTCCTTGCTGCAAGGAAAGGCTTCTCTGATTAAGGCTGAAAACGCGAGTTGTCTATGGGTATAAACATGGAAGTTCAGAAGGTAGTCTGATGCTACGTCAATTTAGTTAAACAACAGCACAAGTTCCCCCCTAAGGCCTTCGACTTCTCCAGCTGCATGTTAACAGTATCAGCCAAGGTTCTTTTTCTTTTCTTTTGCTTTCTGAGTGGGAGCGGGTGTTTATAGATATGTGATCCTGGAGTTCAAACTTAGTGCCTTGTGCACAGGCTGGGCAGTCATTCTCCTACTGACCTACAGCCCCATCCCACAAAGCAGCCTTTAAAATGACAGACACAAAGGAAGAAGTTCACATGGACCAGAAATCACACACCAGGGCATTTTAATGTCAGGAAAATAAAAAAGCAAATCTCAAAGCTTTAGTGATACATATACACTAGTACAGTACTTTCTCCAGGTCTCTCCTCCTCCTCTCCTCTCCTCTCCTCTCCTCTCCTCTCCTC
>NC_034601.1:2515752-2518639 GCF_900095145.1 Mus pahari | reverse complement strand
CTCTCCTCTCCTCTCCTCTCCTCTCCCTCTATCCCTCTTCCTCTCTATTCCTCTCCCTCCTCGCTCTCTCCCTCTCTCTCTCCTTCCTTCCCTCCCTCTCTCCTTCTCTCTCTTCCTTTTGACTCTTATTTTAAACTCAGTTCCCTGGAATTAAACAATGGAAATTATATCTTACCATTTCTGGTAGGCCCATTTTATGGAGGTTTTATTGTTGTTGTTGTTGTTGTTTTGTTTTGTTTTTAGAAAAATTTTAATCAGACCAGACTACCTGAAACCAGGTCACTGTTTACAGCTCACTTTCTAAAAACTGGTTATTTTTTACACAGTAATAAGGACTTTTAAATAATAGGTGCAGAGTGCAGAAGACCAGCCAAGCTCTCTGGAGGCAAGATTGTTTTCATTTTTCTTGTTCTAAACTCACAAATAGCAATCTTATTCATTATTTATCGATTCTCGAGTTTATTTAATAGTTCCAGTAATAATCGCATGATTTCTATGGCCATAGAGAAATCTGATGTGAATAATAAGGCATATTAGTATTTATAAAATTCAAAGCTTTCTATAAATAGAGAGATCCAGAAATTCCCATGACACTTAAAATTATATCAAAAGTTAGATGAACAACTAATAACAAAGTCATGCGTTCACAGGGAACATAGAACAGAAGTCCTGGGAACGGTCATCACCCCTGCAGCCAGCCCAGGCATGGAAGCTTGCTGTAACTCCTGATGTATGGAATCCTAAATAACTACTTTCCAGAAGGCCTTTCATCATTGACTGTAAAACTTGGTAGACATAACAACCAAGTTTTTGTATGGGTGTTGGTGACACCAATGTCACCCCCTGCCCCTTTCATCCTTGCAACATGTCTGATTTATTATTGGAGTATTTTTGATTACTCTGAAGAAGCAGCCATGAATTTTGATTCTCTCGATTCAAATCCTCATCCTCGCCCGCCCCACACCCCCCTTCATTCCCTGTGTGAACTCTGCACAAATCACTTTTCCTCCTGTTGTGAGTTTAGGTGTCTCCAGGGAACATAAATCCTCTTACTGCCACATGCTGTGTGGAGAACAAAACACCTCTGTGCAGAAGCTGTCAGGCCCATCGTGGGGTGTCAGGTTGGGACCTGCTACTAGAGAGCCTGAGGAGGACTGGGCAGCCAGAAGGCTTCAGGATGGGAAAATCCTACCCTGTGAGCCAAGGGACCTTCCGGACAGTGCAATATCTTCGAAGGGGAGAGCGGTGGAGATTAAGTTCAGTTTCACAGGCAAGCATTGAATGAGGCTTGTCTCCATAATGAAAACCTCTCCAGGGCTCTGGGCTTCATAGGGTGGCCTTGTTAGAAGGGAGCAATCCTTAACGGTGCTCTCCTTTTTTATTTTTTATTTTTTTAAGTTTTCTTTAACATCTTCGCATGTATGTGTGCATGCATAAGGAAATCAGAGGACAATCTTTCTTTGCTGGTGCTCCTTAGGAGCCAACCACCACATTATTATTTCATATTTTTATTTATTATTTTTTAGAGACAAGACAAGTCTCTTGCTGGCCAAGCAGGCTAGTTAGCCAGAGGTTGCTCTCTTCTACCTCCTCAGCACTGGGACCACAAATACACAGCACATGTTCTGATTTTTAGATAGATTCTGAAGCTCTTACACTTGCAACTTTGTTGATGCCAACCTTGTTTTGATCCTTTGTAATAAATTGGTGATTACAAGCAAGACACTTTCCTGAGCTTTGTCGATCAGGATGGAAAGCCAGTGAGATCATGGGAAATCCCATGTTGGTGGACATGAAGGCAGAAAGGTGGGTGGCTTAGGGACACAAGACACCCGTAGCTGGTTTCTGAAGTTAGTCAGTCTTGTGGAGGGCTCTTAACTTGTAGGCTCCTGGAGAGTACAATGGAATGGCCAGCCACCTGGTTGGTATCATAGACTCAGTTTCAGGGCAGGAGAATGCACGGTATTCCAGGACCAGTGTGAGCAACAATATCTTCCTGTGTTAAAATAGAGATGCTAATGGCTGCAATAACCATATCCCATGAGTACCGTGGGCATGGTTCCTTTGAAACAGGTTTGTCCTTAGCCAACTCATAGAACATACGTGACTGTACCCTTGTCCTTTCTAGTTGTGATATTCAAAAGCCAGTTGGTGACTGGAGAGTTACAAAGAACAGCAATAGCTTGTTCACAGTCCATTTCTCCCCAGTATTCTTCTCGTAGCATGCCTTTGGCCTTCCCAGCACTCTCTAAGAAAGGCATTGGACATGAATACAAATTCCTGGTGAACTGACAACCTTAATCCAGCATGTATCCCCAGGGGCAGTAGGCTGTGTGAACACCCACTTGATGTGGTCTTAATGGCTGTCCTTCCAGGAGGACCTCAAATAGACAGATAAAACCTCAGGTTCAAATTTGACCAGGCTGCCCCAAGGGAAAAGCAGACTGTGGGTTATTTGTGTTTTCATCCCTGTAAAAGCACATTCGTATGCACCAGCACGCGCAGCTTCAGGGTGCTTAAAACTCAAAACTGCACTCGAGAAAAGCAAGAGTTGCCAATTTCAGGATTCCCAAAACAAACTGGAGGAATGTGGTTTCATAACAGCAAGCATGTATTCTCCCCCCTCACCTTGCAGAGGACAAATTGGGATGGAAAGGGGTGGAGCCACTGCCTCTGGCCTGGTCTGGCTTTATTTCAGACACTTGGCAGCAGGCCTGCCTTCTCTTTCTTTCCTTCCTTCTTTCTCTTCCTTCTTTCCTTCCTTCTTTCCTCCCTCCTTCCCTTCCTTACTTCCCTTCTTCTTCTTCTTCTTCTTCTTCTTCTTCTTCTTCTTCTTCTTCTTCTTCTTCTTCTTCTTCTTCTTCTTCTTCTTCTTCTTCTTCTTCCT
>NC_034601.1:2505089-2515727 GCF_900095145.1 Mus pahari | reverse complement strand
CTTCTTCTTCTTCTTCTTCTTCTTCTTCTTCTTCTTCTTCTTCTTCTTCTTTTTTACAGGATCAAATCCTAAGATTTATAAACCCAAACCTGCTAAGAGCACAATGAAGAGACTCTCAAGGACAAAATGATTATCTCAGATCTGCAAAAATGGAGTGTTACACAGAACAGCTCTGGGAAGGAAAAACCACTTGTGGATGTGGGCTGCCCCCGGGGCCTCCAAAAACTATCAGTTCCTTGCTAGCTGGAGACACTGGTCAGGAGCCAGACACATTTTACCTGGAATGTTTTTTTCTCCTTCTTTATGACATTTTTTTCCATTCCTTCCTTAAAAAAAAAAATTTCACAGGATATTTTAAGTTATACATTTTAGCCGTTAAAAAAAAAAATCAGCTTCTTATCAATCTGTGTCATGAAAAGTCAGAGCAGAGCAGAGGCTTGAATGAGTCCTCCAACGTGCCTTCTAGCTTCAACAAGAACCCTGTTTCATGCTCAGTGGCATCAAAGTGACTGTTAAAGTTGTATTTGTTAGAAGACATTAGTGTTTGAAGCACCGCAGAGGGTGATAGCTGTGAACTTGTTTATTCATTCAAGCCACCAGCACTAATGGAGTGTGGGGCACGTGCTAGCCTGCAAGTGTGTAAGATGAATGGAACAGAATAGCTTCCCCACCTCCAGGGAGCTTTCAGAGGCTGGGGATGAGTGGTAGCCAGGGAAACAGGAATGCAGGGCTGCACGGAGATTTGGTAGAAGTAGCTAAGGAAACACACAGAAAGGTTGTGGCAGTGCATGTCAGAGATGGGCTGTTTAGGTATGGATCGAATTAAAATGCAAACACACAGCCCTGTCAGGTTTAATTTCAACTGTGAATCCAGTCCCTCCCACACTATGATGTCCTTTGCCATGAGAACTCGCTAAAGCCCTTACTGCAGGTGTTCTAGATACTTCCCGGGTACAAGGTCTCAGAAGGAGGGAGGACAAGTCACAGAGACCCTGCTGAGCTGACTCAAGCTGCACTAATTCCATCAACTGAATCTCAAAAGAGTCCAGGTGTTGGCCTCCTATCCAAGTATCAGAGAGGAATGGGCTTAATCAGGTACCATTGAGTCCAGATGCCTGCTGAATAAGACCAGAATGTACCTTGATGAAAATTTTACCACATTAAATCATCCTGAGAGAGCTGAGGGAAGTTATTTATTTCATAAAATGCTTTCTTTGAAAACAAGGTCCCAAGTTCAATTCCCCAGAACTAATTACATATATGAAGGCCAGGCTGGAGCTCATTTGTAATCCTGAGTGGGAGAAGCAGAGACAGGAGGATCCCCGCAGCCCTGGCTAGCCTAGGCTACTTTGCAAGTCACAAGCCATTGAGAGAGAAAGAGACTGTGCCTCCAAAACCAAGTTGGAACCTGAGGAATGGCAGTCAAGGTTGACCTCTGACTTCTGCGTGCACATTACACACACATGTACACCTTCACACATACATGAACATGTATACACACACACATATACATGTCTTACTAACAGGTGCACACAAGGAATTGGGCTAAATGGTAAATTAAATACCCAGCTTACCATTTGCCTAACACTGTTGTCCATTCCCAAAGACAAGCATCTGTGAAGCCCCCCACACACTTATTTTTCATTAAACCAAGCAATATATTTTTCAAGAATGAACTGCTTTGCTCTTGGAGATGGCCTAAGTTTGCTTATGATGCAACCACACTATATGGTAAGCACTGTGTGGCTGAACAAGAGAAAGCATTGCTCACCATTCTGGAGAATTAAAGTTCACAGTGAAGGCACTGGCAGATCCAGTGTGGATGAGGATGAAGGCCCTACCACTGAGGCCATCAGCTATCATCACAGAGAGGAGGGATCAAAGCCACGTCTCTTGTAGCCTTGTTGATAAGAGCACTCATGCCTTTACCAGGAGCACCACCATGGATCCTAATATCCTAGTATCAATTCATACTATTGCACTGGAGACTGGTTTACAGCTTAATACCTGGGCAATCAGAACCATTCAAAACAGAGATGGCATTTACTTGCAGCACGGTGTCTGTCGCTGTGAGCCATGGTGACATATAAAAGCTTCATTCTGTTGTGTCCCAGTAGCCCTACCAGGAGTAGGAGAGTCCTATTTTGGTATACTAGTTCCTCATCATAGAAATCACCTTAATGGTGATTTGTTGGGTAAATTACCATTGTATTATATGCTTTCCCTCTCCTTCCCAGCCAGGGATGGGAACTATACATCAAAGCCTTAATATGACAAGGGCAGCCGTCTACCGACGCACTAGTGTGGTACTAGGATCTCCTCATCTCCATGTTTCTATTCTTCTTCTGTGTTTATCTGTACAAATATAGGCATAGACACAGATATGAAACAAGATAAATACATAGATATATGTAAGAACAGAGGTATATAGAATGACATAGAGAGAAGCTAGGTACAAGCAATTCAGATAAAAGTGTCTTTATATGGTAGGTATAGATATGTACACACATAAAGCGATACAGATAAGGATTTGTACATAGGCAAAGACAAACTATATATACAAAAATATATAATTAGATCATAGATAAAGACATGATAGATAGGAGATAGATTATAGAGATTGATAAAAGAAATGTGGAGAGATAAACAATAAAACATACAGAGGTAGGTAATATACCGATAGATAATAGGTTAATAGATAGTAGATTAAAAGGTATGTGTCCGATAATAGATGACAGATAGTGAGATGTCAAAAATATGTATAGTAAATTGATAGACAATGGATAGATGGTTAGCAGATGATAGATGATAGATAGATAGATAGATAGATAGATAGATAGATAGATAGATGATAGAAAGATGATAGATAGATGATAGATAGATAGATAGATAGATAGATAGATAGATAGATAGATAGATAGATAGATAGATAGAAGACAGAAAGACAGACATACAGATAGATATGACAGATAACTACTGATGTTGCTGAGCAAATGACTAACTAGGCCACAGTACTCACAGATTCATCTTAGTCATTCTCTGTCACTCTTGTCTGACCACAGTGCCAAGCTTTTGTGGTATACTCAACATTTCCCAAACCTCTGTCAGAATGGCTTCTTTTGTTTGGGCTTCAGCCACCCAATCAGCTAAGCAAGCCAGGGAGGCATTACCATGCCCATTCTCAAGGCCAAAAGGCCTAGATCTGCCCAGCTGCACTGCCGGTGGATAAGTCAGTCATCATCTAGGCGCAAAGCTGTTCCCTCCCAGCTATGGTTCTGTAGTCATTGGCTGACATCATCTAGTCTGTTCACGTCTTCTAGCTGTAAGGGGCACCTGACCTCACATGGGCCCCATGGGGTCTTCCCAACTTCTTTTCCCACATGGCAGTCATGGAGCGATGAGTATCCTGTGACCATCAATCCTGAATTTCATGCATAACTTGGCTCAGAACAGGAGCAGGATGAGCTCACAGAGGGGACTGAGTTTCAATGATGTTCTTTAAAAAACAAGGGAAATTTGATTTCCAAAAATAGTTCCACAAATGGAAAAAAAAAAAAAAGAGAGAGAGAAGGAAGTCCCTTACTGACGACCAAGAACCCTAAATGAATTGTGTGATTTTTCTTCTCTGCAGAAAACTATAATGTTCTCATCTTTACTAGAGAATAGCACTTTTGAGTTAACGGCCTTCATGTTTGATTACACACTATGCTCTCTTGGCACATTGCATACAAGGCTGAAAAACATGCTTACAGTCTTCTGTGGAGATGCCAGAATTTCACCATATAAAGGAGAAACTGCAGCAAAGACCACACATGTTAATTAACCTAAAGGTACCACATTCTTTCTGAACAGCAGCAGCATCTGAAGACTAAATGTTCAAATGCATGAGCCTACTGGGGACCATCTAAGCACAGTACACAAGTAAAGGGAATCTGTGTCCTCAGAGGAATACCGCAGGGACTAAGAATCTTCTCACACCCGAAGTGACGGAACTTTCTGATGCCATCTTGAAAAATCCATAGACTTTAGCTTATTTTTGAAAAGTTGAGATGTATACTTTCTGCTCACCTCTGAATTTCCCATCAGGACATAGGAGAGACATGACCATCAAAGAGGGAAGATACATCCATTCCATGTTAGAGGTTGCCTTAGTTGGGGTTTCTGTGGCTGTGATAAGATACCGGGACCAAAAAAGCCCTTCAGGGTGAACAGGATTTAATTTACTCTTCTGTCTAAAAATTCTCAGATTACAGTAGCTCACTGAGAAAAGTCAAAGCGAGAAAGAAGCCGAGGTAGGAAAACAGAGACAGGAACGGAAGCAGGGCTCATAGAGGAATGCTGCCTATTGACTTGTTCCCCATAGCTTTCTCATATCAGCTTCTTTTAGAAGAATCACTCACCCAAGGGTGGCACCATCCACAGTAAACTAGGCCCTCCCAAATCAATCATCAGTCAAGAAAATACACACAGGCTTGCCCACATGTCATTTTGGTTCATTTTCTCAATTGATGTTTCGTCTTTCCAAATGAGTCTAGCTTGTTTCAAGCTGATAAAAAAACAAACAAACAACAAAATAAAACAAAAACAAAAGAAAACTAACCAAGACAAGGTTGTACAAAGGATGTGTGCACTTAAGAGTATGAGTATCATCAAAGAAATTTGGCAAATCGTCCTCAAGCATAGTTGGTAGAAAGTTGTCTGTTCCATTCCACTTTGGTAATAAAAGCAGCTGGCTTCCTTGATAGTGTGTGTGTGTGTGTGTGTGTGTGTGTGTGTGTGTGTGTGTGTGTGTGTGTGAAGAATCTGGAGGCCAAACTTGGATGTCATTGTAAAGGTGCATTCTAACTTGTTTTGAGGGACAGTCTTCCATTGGGTTCTGGGACTTAACAAGTAGGTTAGACTGGCTGCCTGTCTGCACCTCCCCAGCACTGAGATTACAAATATGCACTACTACACAAGGTATTTTTACTGGGGTGTTGATGATCAAAGCTGAGTACTCATGTTTGTATGGTGTTTACTGACTAAGACGTTTCCCCAGCCTTCTGCTTGATTCTTCCTTTGAACTCTATTAATCATTATTAAATAAATAAATCCTTGTCATGGCTCCTTAGAACAAGACCTTAGAACCACAGGAACAGAGCTCCCAAGCCAGCTTCCAAGTCGTGACTAGTGTTCTGGGCAGTACACCACGCTTCCCTTCTGTAGGGTGCACTCCTCGAATGCAAATGCAAGGTACCACTACTATTTACGTTCATCTTGATTTTCTCTTTCCATTTCTGACTTCAGCAGACTAGAACTCTTCTAGGTAGGTCACATGATGAGCTGTCACATGACTTGCAGGCCACAATCCTTCCTGTTTTACCTCCCAGTCACGATGACAAGAAAGCTATGTGTTCTACACCATGCTCTTCAAGGATAGTGGGGTCTCCTCAGAATGAATCCCTGAGTTAGCCCTTGAAGCAGAGCCCCTGATGTCCCACAATGAAAGTTTTGTCCTATGATGCAATCTGAGTATCACTTGTTATAGCAATACCACTTCATTTACTATGGCTAATCTACCCTTCATATCAAAATCTCTAAACCATGTGCTGCTCATTCTCTAAACACACTCCAAGGAAATTATGCCCTCTTCTCTCCTGTTGATAGGGTGACAGACACATTAGGGCAGCCTTAACAATACTTACAGCAATGACAGATGTGGTTGTGCTATAGAGCAGACTGTAGAATTGGCAGTAATCTCTATATTAAAACATGAAGAGAGGCAGCCTTACCTTCAGCTTCCTGGCTAGGGTGGAATGGGGGCCTAAGTTGTTCACTCTTTATTTATTCCCATTCAGTAATTACCTTGAACTTGTGAAAGGTCATTTGGGATGGGGATCACAGATACATGGAGTTCACCCTAACAGTGCTGACTTCTCTTCCACATAGCCTAGCTAAGGTTCTGTCTTCCAAAGCACTTGTCAATTAAGCTTTAGGATAAGGTATTATTTTTCAGGATATCTACTTTGGAAATGGAAGTTGTCCTGGGAGCTTCAAATTCTCATTTTGATATCTCTCTCTCTCTCTCTCTCTCTCTCTCTCTCTCTCTCTCTCTCTCTCTCTCTCATTGATATGATTTTAACCTTCTCTGTAGATGTTAAGATGTTGCATTTTTTCCATTTGCCTCTGGTGTGTGTGTGTGTGTGTGTGTATGTGTGTGTGTGTGTGTGTGTGTGTGTGTGTGTTTATATAGTTACTGTATGAATATGGGAGGAGAAGACAGAATTTAGAAATGCCAAGGACAAACCAAGTACTCAAACTAAAAACAGCTTTTTGCTTTTATTTGGTCCCTATTTGGAGAGAAAGGCTCTGTTTCTTCGACGTCTCTTTAGCAGGCATGGATTGAATCCTAATGAGAGTACATTATAAACATAAAGAAGAAAGAATGTGAAACACAAACAAAGGCATTCATTGCACTTGGAGAATAATGCAATGAAATATCCTTCTTATCACTCTTTCACCTACGTTAGAAGATACCTAACATGCGCCCTCTGAGGCTCCTCCCAATGGCACCAGCTACTCTAGTCACTCCACATACCTAGTAGAAATGACTGAGGGAAGAAATGTTTATTTTGGTGCACAGTTTCTGAGGGCTCTGTGAAAAAACTTAAGCAGAACATCTTGGTGCTGAGTGTCTATGATGAGAACACCTGTTAATCTCATGGTAACTAGAAAGAGAGGAAAGAAAGGAACAGAGTGTATGTAAGGACCCTCTTCTAGGACCTACGTCCCCCAGCGAAACTTTGTGTCCTAAGACTACACAACCTCCTAGAATATCCCACACTCCGAGTCACCAAGTGTACATGGGTTCTGTGGCAGTATTTTAACTGTGGAGTCGTTCGGACTCTGGATAGCTGCACAGGCAGATCTAGAACTCCTTTCCTGCTTTGCCTCAGCGTCCACATCATAACCTTTTACCACTCTGAGCAGCCTAACAACCACTGCATGTTTCTCAAATCCTGCCTGCCCTCATCTTTGTGGTTGGGGTGAAGCTGAAAGATGGAGAGCACATGAGTGACATTTTACCCAGCTTCTCTTTCAAGGGTCAGCCAGCTGCCTTCCGTTTCTGTCTATGTATAGTTGTCCTTAAGTACCAAGTAAGAGAAGTGGATTCATACAAAATTAATTAACCACTACAATGAAGCCATAAGGGCAGAACTACTAGGGATGGGGGGTCGAGGGTGGCTCAGTGGGTAAAAGTACTTGCTACACAAGCGTGACTGAGTTTGAATCCCCAGCACCCATATGAAAAGGCTAGGTGTGGCTTCATGGGCAGCTGTAACCCCAGCACCACGCAGGCAAAGAAAGGAGGATCCCTGGTGCTTGTTGTCTTCCAGTCTAGCTCGAGGTTCAGAGAGATAGCTAGGTTCAAAAGAATAAGGCAGAGAATGATATGCCAAGACCCTCCAGAGGGAAAAACCTGCTTTCTTTCACATGCACTTGGGCACACATATCCCTTATGTAATGGGACCATATCACCCCACATAGACACATAAACAGATATACATACACACACACACACACACACACACACGCACACACACACACAGCCAGAGAGAGAGAGAGAGAGAGAGAGAGAGAGAGAGAGAGAGAGAGAGAGAGAGGAGATGTACTCTGTTAGACACAGTGGGTCCTGCACTATCACTCTCTGCCGTGTCCCCTTTGACCATGCCATGGCCTAGTGTGGAAGATTATGGGGCCACTAAGACTAGCCTTTTAAAAACCTTTAAATAGAATGGCCATCACGATGCTATAGAAAGGCAGTCAGTAAAGACTGAGAGGAAATATAACACAGCTTGAACAGTCATTTCATGAATTATGGGACTGAATAAAATTTGAAATTCTACTTTGTTGGTATTCTCAAAGTTGTTTGTGCTTTTAAATGGCATTTCTAGTGAGAAAACTAGATATTCCTGTCAATGGGGCCAGGCAAATTTTGTGTTCAATCGGTTTCTGTGATCCTTGGGCATTTATTAATTTCCATAAGCTCTCCAGACACCAATGGACTCTTCACAGAATGTGTAGACCGTTTAGAATCAGCATCTGGAGGTCAGAACACTGCTTGCTTGGCTCACGTAACCAAATGGCCACTGTCTGGTCATTTAACTTCCCTGATTCTCATTTTCCCTATCTGCATATCAAAAGCAAATATATTTATTTGAAGGAAAAAATTTTTTAGCAAGAATATGAGTGGTTTTAAATAGTAACACAACCGTAAGTACTTACTCTCCGGCCCTGACAAATAACTTTGGAATTTTAAAATGCATAACTTCTCATTCTTAACTTGATCTTTCTACCAAGGACACATGGGCCATCGGGGTTCTGTGGAGATATTGGCTGAGCCATTTTGGTTTCGAAACGTTTAGCGATTGACCTAATGATGGCAAATTAACTAAGGCTTTTTTTTTTTTTTTAGACGCCTGGTTGTTTGCTCACGAAAGTTACTTTGAAGTATATCTTAACTGTGCACATTCTCCTGTTATTCTTGTTATTTTCCTTTGCATAATTTCTTATTCTTTCAGAATCACAGAAAAAGCAATTTTCCCACTGCTATTTTTGGGGTGAATGTAGGGTTCTTTGCAAAAAGCAATATTCTGTCTTCCCCGGACTCCCACCAGCAGCCAAGTGCCTGTAATTTAGTTCAGTGAGTTCTCTTTTATTCACACACATCGATTATTCCTTTAAAAACAAAATAATTTCCACTCACAGCCTTTCATCTGTTGATCTCAGCACTTCAGAAACTAATTAATCTCCACAATATGCCGGGATCAGCAGTCCCCCTTTTGTTTGCAGATGAGCAAACAAATGCTGTGAAATTAAGCAGATCACTCAAGGTCAAACAACAAGGCTGCTACTGAGCCTGACTTGAACTCAAAATCCCTACCACCAAGTTCAAGGCTGCTCTCTCTCTCTCTCTCTCTCTCTCTCTCTCTCTCTCTGTGTGTGTGTGTGTGTGTGTATGTGTGTGTATGTGTGTTTATGTGTGTGTGTAAGTGTGTGTGTAAGTGTGCGTGTGTATGTATGTGTGTTTGTGTGTGTGTGTGTGTGTGTGTGTGTGTAAGTGTGCGTGTGCTGGTCACACAGTACAGTACAAGAATTTATATGTCTCCCAAAGTGTCTCTGTGATGAACCAGCCTCCTGAGACTTGGAATGGAAACATCACAAGTTGCCTCGCCCACGTTTTTCCCCATTCTGTGACACAGGGTGATAATAATTGAGTACAAATTGTCTCTTGAAGAGGCTTATGTGTTGAACACTTGTTCTCAGTGAGCTGTGCTGTTTCCAGCTGACGGGTTCATATTATATGGGCACTTCTTTCCTCAGTGTCCTTTACCTAGTGATGTGTAGCTACTGAAAGAAATATTAGGAAGAAGATCATTGCTTGGGGAAGCGAGTCACTGGAAGCATGCTGCAGAAGGATATGTCCTGTCCCTCACTCCTTCGGGCTGTCATGAAATAAAGAGCTCTGCTCTACCACACCCTCTCCACCATGATATTCCATGTCAGTTCATACCATCAGTGGGGACAAGGGACAAAAGACTGAAGCCTATGAAACTCCCAGGTAATAAGATATTTCCTCCCTGAAGTTCACCCTAGGTGTCTTGTCATGGTGACATAAGGACAACACAGAGAACGCAATTTGCCTGGAATAGTTCACATTATCCTGGGTCTCTGGTCCAGTTACTAACATGAGTTCCTATGACTCTCCGGACTTATAGTTAAACTGGTCACATATGGACTACCTAGTGTAACACCCTGGGATAACTATGTGCTGCCATTCCTTCAGTCCAAATCCCAGCTAGGGAAGCAGAGCTTCATTAAGCAAAGAGAGTGAGTGGAGGTGGACAAGACAATCAGCATCCAGAGGAGCACAGATGGGAACTCAGGCACAGAGCACTGAACTCTGAATGTTCAGATACCTCAAGAATGAGAGACAACCATGAAGTCCTTGCGGTTTGTACAATGGTTTTGAATGCATCAAACCTCAGAATAGTGTGAATCACAGATGTTGCAAAGTCTCCTTTCCAAACAGACATAGCAGACAGGAAATGCAAACATGACAAGGAGTTCCGGGACAATCTGAGGAATGGCAACCTTCTCTGTACTCCCAGTATCCATGAGCCCCAATGCTGGGACCAGCCCCAGCCAAGGGCAGGGGTTAGAGCACGTGGATGCAAGAGCGGAGAAGGAAGCATCCGACGAGGATACTGTTCAGTTTTGTTTCATGCTTGTTTCATGGAATGTCTGAAAAGCACGTGTGAGAAAGACGACAGCTCTCATCCTACAGCCATCTTTGTGACTGAGATCACACTGCTTAAATCCCAAGAGACTGGAGGTGTGCCCAGTCATTTAATGATGGCGGTGGTGATGAGAGATGGCTTAGGGGATAAAGCTCTACTGTGCAAATATGAGGACCAGAATCTGTTCCCCAGAAACCAGGTGTGGTGATGTACTTCTATAACCCTAGCCTTTAGCTGTGTGGCAGAGGCACATCTCTGAGTTCACTGGCTAGTCAGTCTAGTCAATCATTGAGCTCCAGGTCCCAGCAAGAGATCACATATCCAACACACACACACACACACACACACACACACACAC
>NC_034601.1:2479484-2505039 GCF_900095145.1 Mus pahari | reverse complement strand
GAGAGAGAGAGAGAGAGAGAGAGAGAGAGAGAGAGAGAGAGAGAGAGATATAAAACCCCTATTAATGGCACTGAGTGGACAATGCATTTCATCTATCTGTAAAACACACATCATTACAGTCTCTGCGAGTCAAATCCAAACAAAGCACAGGGCAGGGGCTACAGGCATCCAATCTGCCCTGGTGTGCTGGCTTGGTGTGTCAGAGGTTTATTGCCCACCATTTCTCAAAGACAAAAGAAGAAAGACAGGAACTGCCTGCCTGATTTAGGGATCATCTTCCAGGCAGCAATTGTGGAAGACTTTCCATCCCATTGTTCTTCTGCATGAGAGAGTGGGTCAAATGGTTGATCCTCTGTCTGGTAATTCATCTGACACACATACACACAAAATATGCCCCGTGACATGGAACTTTAATTGTGCATATATTTACTGACTGTAAACAATTAATTTATTATTCAATTTCTTGTCAGTTTGAAAGATGTTTTTAAACCCTGCAAAAGAAGGAGGGGGTTTAGCCTACCATCTCATTCTCAAGGTCCCAATCTGGAGAATCCTCTTAATATTCATGGAACACCATCCACCCTGAGTCTATTTCTACACTGGCTATTAGTTCTAGATGGGTGTGGCAGGTGCTCCTCACGTGCTGGGGATGGAGCAAAAGTGAATTACCATATTCCTGTGAGATCACAGATTTTATCCTTTCAGAGAACAAGCAATACAAAGCATCCAACCTAGGAATGATGTTTCTTTCCTTTATACAAATAAAAATAATGGTCCTTTTTATAATATCTGTGAAAGTAGGTGGTCTAGGATGCACTGTATTTAGATGTCTGTACATAAATTACATGACTAGGTTATGCCTATCTTCCCAGATACTTGGGAGGCTGACGTGTAAGAGGGCTGAAGGCTCATGGCCAGCCTGGACTGAAGAGTAAGATCAAGTGCAGCTTAAGCAATTTGGTAAGACCATGTCTCCAAATTTAAAAACTCAGTGAGGGGTAAGGTTGAAGATTAGTGGTAGGGTATGCCTATGGTCCTAAGTTTAACATCCAGTATTGTAAAAATTTAGATATATTATTATTCGTGAACTACAGAATCTGATGTGCTTAAGGTGCTTTTTGAACCAGAAAGCAGTTAGAGAGTTACCCTTATAGTTTTCTATCTATATATGCATGTTTAAAATAAAACAAAGATAAGATTTGGGTTCTTCAAGAGAAAATACTTTTTAAGAACCTACATCTATCAAATGAATGAGGTAAAGACTAGATTGCTCCCAAATATTTGAAAAACAATCTTTTCTTTTTCTTTTTCTTTTCTTTTCTTTTCTTTTCTTTTCTTTTCTTTTCTTTTCTTTTCTTTTATTTTCCTTTTAAAAATTTGTTTATTTATTTATTTATTTAACCTTGGTTGTCCTGAAACTCATTCTGAAGACCAGGCTAGTCTCAAACTCAGAGACCCACCTGCCACTGCCTCCTGAGTGTAAGGATTAAGTTGTGCATAAGTACCACCAGGTAAAAAGCAATCTTTTAAATGACACCGAGGACACAGCATCCTACCTGAGACCCAGGACAGTCACTCTGAACAAGTATTCCCTTGGCAGCAGCGCTCAATGCTGAGGATGAACCACCAACTCAGAAAGCCTCCTCCTATCAGCCCGCCAGGATCCAGGACTCCCATCTTCACTTGTAACAACCCTGGGCAGCTCTCAAAAACTTTCACAGTCCCTGGCTTTTCCTCGCACAGTTATTTATTCTCTTGTTATGTATGTGCTGCCAAACATTGCTTGCTGCAAAGCTTACAATGTAAGGTGAGTGTAATATGTGTGTTTCTTTTCTCTTTTTTCAGTAGGAACTCTTCTAGGATAAGGGACAGCCTACTCGATACTGTAAAATCTAAGATGTATCGTATCTTTAGCCCTGTCTTATGTCTTATTCTGTCTTTTTTTTCTGGTGCATAGTTCAATTCTGATAACCTTACTCAAAATCCTTCTGCCCACTGGACTTGGTCCCCATGGCTGTTGACTTCCTTAGAGATAATGGCACACCCTTTTCCTGAGACAAGGTACTTGCATCCTTTTGGTCTTGCCTTTTTACAACCCACTGGTCCACAGTATACAAATTAAGGGCAAGCAAGAGAGTTCAGGGGGTAAAATATTTCTTCAT
Source organism: Mus pahari (assembly GCF_900095145.1). Classification (NCBI taxonomy): domain Eukaryota; kingdom Metazoa; phylum Chordata; class Mammalia; order Rodentia; family Muridae; genus Mus; species Mus pahari. The sequence continues at coordinate 2,502,877 of NC_034601.1, read as the reverse complement.
GCAAGCATGAAGACCTGAGATCAGATCCCCAGGATCTACTTAAGAAAAAGTCAGGTGTTGGTCTATAGTCTCTAATACCAGAATTGGGGAGGTGGAGACAGGTGGGTCCTGAAAGCTCACTGACTGACCAGCCAAGCTCAAATGGTGAGCTCAGGGTTCAACGAGAGACCATTCCTCAAATCATGAAGAGAACAATAAGGGAAGACACTGGATATTGACCTCTGACCTCCGAAAACATACGAAATGGTTGAATTTACCCAATCATACATGTACACGTGCAAATAGCAAACATATTCTTTTATACAGCACACATATGTATATGCCACACAGACACAGGCATGCACCATACCTACAAATATCATGTAAATATAAACACATACATCAAATCCCTATATTCCCCTGCTCAACACATCCACTAGCATTCAAGGGCCCTAGAATGAAACCAAACATCTTGCGGGTGTGCAAACCCAATTCCAGTGGCTCTGAACCCACATATATTTTACAACGTTTGCAGGGTTTGATGGGCAATGCCTGAAAATCTTTCATTGTTAGAACTCTGTGAGGGTGTGATGATATATATATATATATATATATATATATATATATATATATATATATATATATATATGATGAAGGATGCTGCTAGGATCCTACAGTGTATCATATAACCAGTCCCACATATGACCCAGCCCTACATGTCTGTAGTACTGCTGGGTGAGATCTCAAACATACATCTCCCTCCCCCTCTCCAGGTTAACCCACACCAATTTCTGTATCCTACACCAACAAACAAGCAAACAAGCACCAGAGGGGTGCTTTGTGTTAGCTCTTGATCTACTCTCATCTGATTCTACCCTGGAAATTTTGTACCAACTGGGACTTCTGCTTGACCTTTCCCCCTGATATTTTCATATCACACTGTCTGTCACTGCCCTTTAAACAGAGGTCTCAGCTTAAAGAGAATCCCATCTCAAAGCATCTTCAGCTCTGAGTCATGGAGAACCACCCAAATGTTGACTGTTTAGCCAACTAAGTTTATTACATAGTTATGACAGTTGATCGTGATGGTCAACTTGACTGGACTGAAAGGCAGCTAGGAGATGTGAGAACACACTCCTGAGTGTGTCTATGAAGTTATTTTCAGGGACAATTAGGTCACAAGGGCTCTGGCCATCCAAATAGGTCAGGCCCTGGGTAGTATCCCAATGTGGTGGCATAACTAGAATAACTTGAAAAGTAGGAGAAAAGACCTGGTGGGAAGAAGGGTCATATCTTGTCTTGGCTCTGTTATGTATTCTGTTTTATTTCCTCTCCATCATGATGTGAGCAGCCTCTGCCACATGACCCAGCCATCACTATGTTCTGCCTCACAGAACACCTAGAAACATGATGCCACATGACCGAAAACTGAGCCCTCTGAGACTGTGAGCCAAGATGAATTCTTCCTAATTGTACATTATGTATGTGGGTGATTTCATCACAACACTGAAAGCATACATTTATTTAACTGAATTTATAACTTATATACTCATCTGATACTCTTTCTTATATACCCATTTGCATATCTGCCTCTCTCTAAATTACTAGACCCACGGGGAAGAGGCCTTTTGGCTGCCATTGTTTTAATGTAGACATTACTGCAGTATCTAGGCTCATTTAAATCATCCAATGTATTTTTAAATACATTTACAGACATATCAGCTCACTGTACTGGGATTCAGAAGTTGAAAGCTATGGATAGAGCTGAGTTGGTGAGGAATAGGTCTCATACCCACAAAGCCCTGCCTTCCATACGTAGCAGAACAGAAACCAGGCAAGGTGGTTCATGTCTGTAATTCTGTCACCAGACTGGTAGATGCAGGAGGATGAAATGTAAGGTTTTTAAATTATTATTTTAAAATTGGGTGTGTGTGGGGGGGCTGCTTTTGACTTTCCACCCCTAAGCCAGAAAATAATTACAGCACCATCTCTAAGAGCTGAAAGGAAAGACAGGGGCTTATGGATATGTAAATACATCCATGCATAAATAGAAATGATAATGTATGCACGCAAACCTCCTAATTAATGGATTAGCATCCACTTAGAAAACAACAGCACAGAGACAGGTCTCCAGGGACCCAAGCCCTGGGTCCCCTCACTCAGTCACTTCATGGTCAGGAGAAGATGGGGTCTGGACCTCCAGCAATCCAGCCCCCAGGTGCTATGTGTGGCCTTCCAAGTGGCTTGCTGGATGAGTCATTGGTCCTGAAGCAGTTTCTGCTAGCAAGGATGAGACTTCACTCCACGTAAGCAGCCAGAAAAATGCAGTCCCATGGTCCCTGAGCTGGCAAAGCAGCATCAATTTTTATCCTAAGCCTTAGTAGCCTACAGACTGATTTCTCCTGGGTACATCCGAGGTCTTCAGTCTGAGCCTTCCTACCCACATTCATCTGCTCATTTCCCCAGGGGCACACCTGGAGTGGAATTCTGAACAGGAAGGTACTCACTGCCCAACACCAAGAGCAACCTGCCTCCTGTGTGTTTTGACCACACCACTTCGGAAACCTCTCCTTCCTGCTGGACTCAGAGGAACCCAAGATGAGCAAATCTCAATTCTCAGAAGATTAATGGCTCAAGGATTCCCTGATTTTAGAGTTCTGGGACCATTACAAAGGAGTGACCAAGAGGACAGCATTCAGTTTTTTCTAGAAGCTTGATGTCGATTTTCATGATAGGGACAGCAGCCTTCAAAAAAAAAAAAAAAAAAAAAAAAAAAAAAGTCATAGCAAACCTACATGCTAGAGAAGTGTTTCTCGCTACAAGCGTCTCCCAGGAAACAGTGTCTCGAAAAACCAAAAAAAAAAAAAAAAAAAAAAAAAAAAAATCTCATTTTCTTCAGTACTATGTAGATGTGTCAATCAATGGGGATGAACGATTCGATTCAGTACTATGTAGATGTGTCAAACAATGGGGATGAACGATTCGAGAGTATTTCGAACAATGCAGGGCAGAAAGCACCAGGGGTGAGCAGGCTGATGTGACAACACAGGTACTGTCTCCGCCAGTCAAATTTACTCAATATGACATTTCCTTATTCTTTCTTATGGAGATAATCAAATGTGCTAAAGTAAAGAAGAAAGCAACCCTCTCCCACGATAGGTCCTACATATTTCAAGAGCCCCCCTCTTTGTCCCCATATTCTTGAGAAGCACCAATGAGTGGCTGGAGAGCCAGGCCCTTCAGTAAAGGGCTTAGACGTGTGTGTGTGTGTGTGTGTGTGTGTGTGTGTGTGTGTGTGTGTGTGTGTGTGTGTGTACTCTCATTTGGCCATCAGAGGACTTGCTGGAGTCAGTTCTCTACTACTATGTGGGTTCCTGGGATGGACAGGAGTGGCCAGGCTTGGTAGAAAGTCCCTTTACAATGGAGACCTCTCACTGGCTCTTTTTCAAGATGGAGTCTCAGAAAGCTCCTAAGGGCTGGGCAGTGGTGGCGCACACCTTTGATCCCAGCACTTGGGAGGCAGAGACAGGTGGATTTTTGAGTTCAGCCTGGTCTACAGAGTGAGTTCCAAGACAGCAGAGAAACCCTTGTCTCAAAAAACAAGGAAAAAAAAGTTCCTACGGTTGGCCTCAAGGCTGAGCTCAGTGGACTTGCAGTGAAGTCCCAACAGCAGGACGAAATGAGAAGTTCTTACTGCAGGAACACCAGGACCGAAGGATGAACAAGGGGCTGCTGATCTGGCAGCTGCCTCCTGCACACCCCAATGACAAACACATCTAAACTATAAAGAACAGAATTCTAGTGCAGTGAGGTTAAAAATACTCTAACCAGGCAACTGGGAACAGCTGAGCTATGCCGGCCATTTTCTTTGTCTCACATAACCTTGAGTTGGTGGCTGTTTCATGAGCCTGTGAACAAATGTATTCCCCAAATATCTGGACTTTAAGTTGATGCCAAAGACTTCAGTTTTTACATATCTCCCTTGAAAGAAATTTTTGTTTTGTTTTGTTTTCCCCCAATCAGCTCGTTTCTAACCCAGGGTGGACCATCTATGTGCCTGGCCTATCATGTGCCAGCTAACCCAAGTCATGCAAATTCCACTCATGCTCTACGTCATAGGACCCTACATCCTCTGGTAATAGCTCTTGGTATTTATGTTCAATACTAGCTCTTTGGAGAAACTGTGAGAACATTTCTTCCTTATCATCCACCCATCATGTGTGTGTGTGTGTGTGTGTGTGTGTGTGTGTGTGTGTCTGTGTGTGTGTGTGTCTGTGTGTCTGTTTGCACGCACACACTTGCAGGAAATCATTACTAAACACATACAAAGGAGACAGTTGAAGAGCTTCTGTTCTTTTCCTTTGATATTTCCAAGTTGTTTGACAGATATGATTTGTAAATGATTTATTCTCAGTTACCAGTTGCATTTCTGCCCTGCAAGCAAGGATAACACTCCTCCTCAGGTATAGGAATCACATTCAGAATGTCCTTATTTGTAGTAGATGCTTAGTAACTTAGCATTGATTGGTGAGGCTATGGAATCCCTAACAGTAATGCATAAGAAGTGGATGAAAGAAGAGAGGAAAAAATGATCATTGTAGTTAAAAACTGAGCCACAGGATACCATGGCAGTTATCTATTTTGGTTAAGGTTTGCCTAGTCAAATGTTCTTCCCATAGGAAGTTGCTATGGCTCTGACCTCTGATCATGAGAAGAAGAGAGCAGAATGGAGCTCAAAGATGTGTTATGGGCTGGGAGAAAGCTCAGTGAATTAAGTGCTTCCAATGGGGAAGAGAGGAACAGCATATTGCTCAGTGAGGATTTCTGAGAGGTGGTTCTACACAAAGACCCCATAGGTTCCCTTTTCTTCCTGCAGTCCCGTGCTGATGTCTGACATTTCACAGAGAGGCATGATATGCTGATCTCAGTGCCAAGCTTCTGAGGTAAATGGCGATGAATGAGTCACTATACTAAATCCTTCATAACACACTACATTGCAACGCTCGCCAACAGTCTTAGAAATCGGCATATGAGTGTCCCATTTGAAAGACGAGGAAACTGAGGCAAGGGAGATTAAGAAAACTCATGGTCTCTGACCCCAAGACTCGAACCCAGCCCAGGTCATTCTTCACCACTGCTATGACCTGGATACGACTATAACCTGTATGCTGCTTCCAAAGCCAAGCAGTTATTGCAAGAGTTTTAGGAGACAGAAATGTTCAGAGACCAGAATGCTACTGTATCAGGAATGAGTAAGTTAGAGACAGTATGTATGTTTCAAACTCAGCCCCTCCTGTTTCAGTCTTTCTTATTCGGGTCTTTGCACACAGAGTGATGCAGCAGAACACCCATCAGACACTGGCTCCATGTTCTCTAATATCCCAGTCTATAGAATTAGGAATACAATCACCTTCCTTACAGACTGCCCATCTATTAAGTCATGTGAAGTTTTCTGAGAAAACGTAAGTCTTCATCCCAGACTGTGTGAGAACTGACAGACTCAACATAAGATTCCATCCAGGTTCAGCCTCATGGTCCCAGGGAGTTTATTGAGCTTGGTTCCAGGAACAGGGTGACTAAAAGGCAGCCACCCTAGTGGGGAATTTCCCAGACAGCTTCATCATGATGAGTCCCACCCATAGCATGGACCCATGAATGGACAACCCATGAAAAGATGTACCATTGAAGAGTCTTCTCAGCAGCTGATGGGAAGCTGTGCAACTCAAAGACTCTCAACTTTGATCAACCTTCCTCTTCGTATATGACCTTGGGGAAAGGAGGACATTCATGAGGATCTTCTAGAGTTTCATGGACTCCATGAGCCTTGTAAGCATCCTCCCTCCTTCCACAAGGGAATGCCAACAGTCTGGGTCTTTCAAGGGTCTCTTGAAGAAGATAGATAAGATGTATCCTGACTCAAGGTGATTATACCTGGGTTCAACCTGGGACAAATAGCTACATACCTTTAGCAACTGAAAAGAGACCAAGATAGCCAGGGCTTACAATGTCTACTAGATGAAATGTCAATTCCAATCTCTGTTATACAGATGCAAAAAACCTTGTCAATCTGTTGGTACCACAGTGATCCCATGAAGAGGTTAAATATTGCCAACTATATTACTGTAAGTGAATGTGGGCTTGAAATCCATTTTTCAGAAGACTAAGCTTTAAGAGAGGGAAAGCCCCTGTATACAGCACACAGGAATGAGGTGCTGCTGAAATGGAGCATAGGCAACATCTTCACACACAACCATAATCAATACAGGAATGGCACAGTCTCAGGTATGAAGTTATTATAAGAACAGATGGGGATGAGCTGGTCCAGGGCATTTTTAAGAGAAAGATGTCCTTTGTGGGGTGGGGGAGGGGAAGAACCATTCCACGCCAATGTAGTGGTATATACCTATAATTCTATCATTTGATCATTTAGTAGACAGAGCCAGGGAAATGAGTCTGTGGCCAGCCTGGGATATATAGCAAAATTTCCTATCAAAATATAAACAAAACAGACAAACAAACAAACAAACAAACGGGTCTTGTCCAACACTGCATGGTGATGTGCGGCGATCATGGGCTGCACCAGATCACAGGAAACTGTAAAGCCGGCTACCTTGGTTTTCCACCAAATGCCACAGCTGTGCACTCTGGGAAGAGGCACTTACAAACTTGTTCATACATTCACAAAACAGCCTGGAGAAAGAAATTCTTCATTTGTTCCTTCAAAAGAATAGGCATGTGGTACCATAACTAGATGAAGAAGATGGCCTTTGTCTAAGGCCTTTGACTCTGACACTCAGCAGTGAAGCAGGGTCACCATTGTGTGAGCCCCTTCAGGGCCTATCCTTAGAAACACTGTGACTTACGGCAGACATAAAAAAAAAAAAAATGCTTAAGCCTTCAGGGACAGAAATCTATATAGGGAGAAAAATGGGAGACCTGAGGAAAGTGGAGTGGCATTGCTTAGTACCTGGCCAACCTCAGCGGAATGCAAACTCGTAAGTGGGGGAGGGGAGAGAGCAATGTAATTTTCCTGCAATATTTGTGTATTATTTTTATCTTCCTCCACAAATAAGATGATGATTGGATTCAAATCACATTTCAAACAGGATTCATTGCTGAAATGTCAAAAAATGAGGTAGCATTCAACCCTGGCAGAACCTTGAAATCTGTTCCATAAAAGGCAATTTCAGCATAAAGTATGGCTAACCTTGAATAGTCAGATTAATGACCCAGCACCTTCCAAACCAGGAGCTGGCGAATAAACAAAACTTTACAAGCAAATTGAGCAACATCCCAGAAGAAAGGCAAAACCAATCAGGGTAGATGAATGGCAGGGTGAGGAGACCATTTCAGGGCACGGAGAGAATGGAGAGCCTGTGAGCATGCTGAAGGGAGAGGGGGAGAGAGAGAGAATCTGGGAGAGACCAGAGACACAGAGAGACAGAGACACAAACAGAGAAAGAGACAGGGAGAGGGAGAGAGACAGGGAGAGGGAGGAGGGGATTGATTTCCCTTTAAAATCCCACATTGGGATGCACTGGTTAGTTTTTGTCTATGTAAAACAAACTAGCATCAGTCAGGAAGGGAGAACCTCAGCTGAGGAATTGTCTCTATCAGATTGGCCTATAGGCAAGTCTGAGGCGTGGCTCTTGCTTAATGATTGATGGGAGAAGGTAGGTCCCATTCACTGTGGGTGAGGCTAAGCCTGGGACAGTAGTCCTGGAGTCACAGTATAAGAAAGCAAAATGAGCAAGCCATGGGAAGTAGGTCGGTGGTCACCATTTCTTGATGGTCTCTGCTTCTGTTCCTGCCTCCAACTTCCTGCCTTGAACTCCTGCCTTGACTTCTCTCAGTGGTGGGATGAGATATGGAAGTATAAGGCAAATAATCCCTGTCCTCTCCCATGCTGGTTGTGGTCAATATTTTATCATAGCAACCAAAGCTAACTAGGATAGTAAGATGACCTAACAAGGAAGAACCCATGCTGCCTAGCCCACTGATCTGAATTCCATCCCCAGGTCCCACTACTAGAAGAATAGAACCAACTCCTGCATCTTGTCTTATAACATACACACAGACACACATGTTGGCATATGTCACCTTCTACATTCACAATAAATGATTAAGTTGACTGTGATATTCTTTTAGATCCCCACATTGAGAAAGATCCATTATACTTCTAAAATTATACACAGGGTCTACATACTCCACTAATAACTGATAAATAATTAGTTTAAAATTTAGATGGTGATGGGGCAGGGGATACCTCAGTGGATGAAGTGCTGGTCTCATGAGCATGATGACCTGATTTCAGATCCTTAGTACCCACATGAAAAAGCTGGGCATGGTGGTTTGTGTCTGTAATTCCAAAGGCAAAGGAAGTCAGAGCCCCTAGGGTTGTCTGGTCTGCTAGTCTAGCTGAGTCACAAAACTGTAGGTTCGGGGAGAGACCCTGTCTCAACAAATGAGAACAATTAAAGAATACACCCAACATTGACCCCTGACCTCCTTACACATGTACACACACACACACACACACAAATTTGGTGTTTGGTGACCCTGCATGTCACCTATCCCTTATTTCAACACTATTTTCAACAAGTTGTTCTCATCCCACACAGATGAGAACAAAAACGAAGATTGGAAACTAAAACCTTCACTGCCCAGAAGGGCACAGGTCTTAAAAACTATGGCTACATATCTGTGTCCCCTTTACCATGTGGCATTATGGATGGTGGCCTCAGTACTTGTATTGATCTGAGGGGTTTAGCCAGTGCTTTATTTTGCAAACAAATCCTTGCTTAGTGTCCTGAGTTACATGGAGGTTCAAGGTGTTTTCAGTGTTAACAAACTTCACTGAGCCTTACCTGTGAAAGTTTGAGGAAGTTCTAGGTTCACTGCTGAGAATTCTTAAAAGTAACAGATCAAGGACTCAGCAGTAACTTAACCAGGATAGGAGAGGGATGGCCTTGTTAGGGGATATGGAAGAATTCAAGGGCAAGGGCAGGCTTCGGACCAGGCTCTGAGGCCTCTGACAACTTCTTAGACTCCAGGGATGATGTCTTCTGCTCATGCTTGGAATTTTGCTGTCTGCCTGGAGCAGGCCACGGCTCACTAACTTCCTAGGATGTGGACTTTGCTGTCTTCTCTGCTCTCCAGTCCCCAGGGACTAATGTGGCACTGATGAGTAGACTTGGGAGAAACAAAAGATTTCATTTTCTTTCACAAAGCAAAAATTGTACTTTCCATGAGGATAGGACAGCCACAGCCAAGGGAGCTGGAACAACTGACTCAAAGTAACCTCAAGCTTGAGGAGAGCAAAGATCGACTGAAACAGAATCCACTGTTTATTTCACAGCTCCCCAGCACCTCTCCTTTCTGCTCCATGGGTGAGCAAACCCAGCATTTCCAAATCTGTCTCTCTTCCCCACTTCCTCCCTTCCCTCCTCTGCCTCTTTCCTCCCTTTTTCCTGCCTTCCCCTCCCTCCTGCCTCTGTACTTCGTTTCTTCTTTCTCCTCCCTTCTCCTCCCTTGTTCCTTCCTTCCTTCCTTCCTTCCTTCCTTCCTTCCTTCCTTCCTTCCTTCCTTCCTTCCTTCCTTCCTTGACACTGGGAATTAAACTCAAGGTTTCATTGATGCTAGACAAGCACTGTATCATTGAGTTGTATTCTAAAGTTACCTAGGTTGGCCTTGACTGCACTCTGTAGCCCAGGCTGTCTTTGAGCATATCATCTTGCTACCACAGCCTCCTGAATAGTTGGGAAGATAGTCCTGTACCACCAACTTTTGGTTTTTCCCCTTTTTCTTCAAGACCAACAAATGGGTATTAGCTACAGTTACTGTGAGCTAAATGTATCCTCAGGATGTTTCAGTGTCTGCTTTTGTATGAAAATTCTTGCAACTTTAAGTGATTTGCAGAAAAATAAAGCATCACAAAGAAAGTAATGTTCTGGAATGCACGAAACTCACAGTAGGTTCAAATTATGGCACTCTAAATAGTTTGATGGGAACACAGACATGTCCATCTGCTTGCCTGTGTTGATCAGCTGTTTACAGACTCCAAGGATGAGATCAAGGAAGAAGAGAAACCTTGTGGCCCACAAACCTAGACTCAAGCCTCTTAGGAAAAGGGTTGACAGCTGCCCTGTTCTAGGAGGTAGCAAAGGGAAAGTCCCACGGCCTTTGTAATTTTGTCCTTTGTGACAAAGCTGTAAACACAAATCTTAAACCACTATCTGGAAAACAGCTTAAGTAGGAGGTAACCTGGTAAGTGCTTGGTTGTAGGCTGAACTCCAACCTTGCTGGAACTGTAAGGATAAAAGAAAGACCCAGTTCCAGTAGCAGCAGAAAAGGCTATAGAACACAAGAGTCCAGTGCCAGGATGGGCTAACAGCATCCCACATCCCAGAGGCATGTCAGCTGCAGCCCAATCTGTCCCATAAGCAAACAGGTCCAGAGAAAGGCTTGGTCCATTTGACATATAGTACACAGAATACTGAGACAGGAGGCCAATTCTGCACTGCCTTCTGTAGCCCCCCTGGTTTAAAATCTAGCATTTTTCCTACCCAACCTACAGAAGTACAAGGCCCAATGATCTCACTGTACCTGCAACTATCATGCATGGTCCCTTCCTCCTCATCTCTCAATCAAGCTTTCAGTGTCCCAGATCTTTTCCTCCATCACTTTCCTACTACCCAGCAACCTAACCTTCCTAACACCCCACATTCTCCTCTGTTATAATTCTATAGTCACAACTGCAAGCCACCAGTATCTATCAGGATTAAAGGTGATACTATGACAAGCCATCAGGCAAACATACATAAAGATGAGAGGACTTTGATTTTCTCATCATGTATCATACAGTAAAGAAGTTGCGAACATCCTTTGCAGAGAGTAATAAAAAGTAGGAGTTCTTTGGAAGATGGTGGGGACTGGAAGTGATGTGTAGTACTTTCTAGCAAAGCTCAGTAAGGTTCACGTAGTTCTAAAATCCCAAGAAATTATGAAGAGAGGTTCCTTAGTATTTAGGATGTAAACAACTTAGCAGTCTCAGGAAGTCCCTGAAACTGAACAGATACACCAGGCCTCTTCCTTCATAAGCTTATGTAAGTATTAATGTTTGCCAAGGAGACAGAGACCAAATGAACTGTCTATAAGACATACATGTCATGTAGCTTACAAGAGGCTCAGCCCAACTGTGCTGTCTTGGAAAGATACACTTAGTTCATTCTGCCTATTTGTCTGTGAGTTGCAAATGCAGTGATATCCATGTTTCCAGGTTTGTAAGCCACCGTTCACACTGCAGTGGGCTTTCCGGATTGTAGCTGTCTTTGAGTCATCTCTACTCCTATAAGTAGCCCCCTCACCCATACTCCTGTTAGTGAACAAAAACCAACCAAACCAAACCAAACCAAACCAAACCAAACCAAACCAAACAAAAACCAAACAAAAACAAACCAAAACAAACCAAAACAAAACAAAAACCATGTTGGCTCAGCAAACCAGATTTCATTGGTATCTTTAACTTTGTCTTTTGAGGTTCCCTGTCTAGAGCAAGTGCATGTTTGTTTTTGTCTCTCTAGAAAGAGTGCCATACCATAGAGTAGCAAGCTACGAAGGCACCCGTAACCAATGGCTGGGCAACATTCATAAGATCAACTGACTCTCTTCCTTTGGCCCCTTCTGGGATTCTGTCTTAGAGAAATAAGTGTATGTTCTCCCAAAGAGACTTGTTCAAGTTTGTTCAGTCTAGTATTGCCTATCAGATGGAAGACAGGAAAAACTAGAGACAGCCTATGCGTACCCTTCCTTCCGCATTCGGATTCCATCTGGTAGTCTGTAGTGACTGTCATCATGTTTCCTCATGAGCTCAGCCAATTAGCCCTTCTGTGCTTCACTTCTAGACTATCAGTGGTTCGTTTCCACTGTTCAAGACTCTGAAACTCTAAGTTTCAGTAAGAAAAATCACATATTACTTAGTATATAAAATCAAACAACCACTCAATACAAGTGGATAGAGTTGCTGGGAGGTATATGGATCCCCCCAGATGTCCCATGATGCCTCATTCCTATTACTGCTTCTTTATCAAAGAAAACATACCTCCTATTGGACTATTCATCCTCTGGTTTCTGGGATTTGAAGCACAGAAATTATCTAAGGAAAGTCTGAATGTTGGGTTGGGAAAATGGCTCAGTCAGTTCATTGTTTGCCTTGTAAACCACGAGACGCTGGTTTGATACCTAAAACCCAGCCAAGCATTTGCAATCCCAACACTGGAAAGTAGAGTCAGGTGGATCCTTGCGGGTTACTGGTTAACCATTTTTGCCTATTTGGTAAGTTCTGGGCCCAAGACAGATTCTATCCAACATAGATAAAGGAAAATGGCACCCGAGGAAAGATTCCAAGAAAGTTTTCTCTGTCTTCTACAGGCACTCATGCATATGTGTGTGTACATCCCCATACATACATGTACCCACCCACATATACATCAGTGTGCACATCCATACAGAGACAGAGAGAGAGAGAGAGAGAGAGAGAGAGAGAGAGAGAGAGAGAGAGAGAGAGAGAGAAGGAGAGGGACACAGACAGATAAGGCTCTCTCATTTTTCATATGACTATTTAAAGCCATGTTGACTGTCCTCCCATTTTTCAGATGCCTCTCGCCTTAGGAGAGACAGCAAATGTCAAAGCAGGGGAATGTGCTGTAATCCCTGCCACAACCCACAGACTTCACAAGGATCAAGCTTTCTCCCATTCCTTCTGTTATGGAGGAAGGTGTCTGCTTGCACATCTGCTTCCCCTCAGCTATGCCCAGTTGCCAGGTACTCCACAGTGTACAACGCATTGCTAGAGCATGCTTCTACCCTCCACTACCTATGTGAATAGCCCCCTCCAGGGAACTCTTCCTTCACCCTTGCCCATTAGCCAACTAACTCAGGATCTGTCCCTTAATTCACACAAAGTTTCATACGGCTGTTTGTATTTCCTTTCTCCCATGGAATATTCAAGCCCACCATCCCTGGCCTCTGTCACCACATAGTGACAATATCACCAGTTCTTTGCAATGAATCTGACTGCAATGGGCATGACCTGAAAATTTTTTCCTCTATTGGAAAGTCAACATGAACAATTCCCTCTTCTATATCTTCCTCCTGTTTATCCACTATCAAATGATCTCCCTTTGCTCAACCCCTGATCACACACAAGACTTTCAGTGGCTCCTTCACTGTCCCTCCTCATACTCCTGCCTTTTCTTATCCTTTCTCCTGGGTAGGATGACTGCAGATTTTATTGTGGAGATCAGGGCACAGAACAGAGAAAGAGAGGGACTGGGAAGACAGTTCCATCAGCAAAGCACTTTCTGTGAAGACATTAGGAGCTGAGTCTGATCCCCAGCACACATGCAGAGAAACAAGGCAAGAGTAGAATGCTAGTCCTGGGGAGGCAGAGACAGAAGGGCCCCCGGAGCTCATTAGCCAGCCAGTCTAGCTGAAGTCCTCATGAGAGAACTTATTGCAATAACTCTAGGTCCCTGTGGGTTACTCTTGAGGAGAGACAACTCAGATTGACCTCTGACCTCCAAATGCATGTGCATGTGTGTACTTGCACCTGGAACACATTAGTGCACATACACACAGAAAGAATTGAAGCTAGAATAGTGCACTGAGCAGGTATATCTTGGCATCTTGGGCAATACGGTGTGATACTTGCTACTGTTTATCACTTAGGCAGAATATAGACTCATCTGCAGCAAACCTATGATCGTGTCCATTTAGAGTCTCTAGAATAGATTTCCTGATGTGGGAAGTCCCACTCTCATTGTGGAAGTCACCATCATTCATTGTTTTCTGCTTCCTGAATGAGAAAACAATGTGAAAAGCCAACCTTATGCTCCTGTCGCCATGACTCCCCACTGTGGTGATGGATAATGTCTTCTTGAGCTGTAAGCAAAATCATCCTTTCCTTCCTTAGGTCGCTTTTGTCAGGTATTGTGTCACAACAATGAGAGAGGGGTTATGTGCATATATGTGTGTCTAACTGTGCTTATGTGTGCTTATATGTGTATGCATGTATGTGTGCATATACATATATGTGTGTATGTGCATATATATATATCTATGCATGTATATGTAGGTGTGCATGCATGCACATATGTATATATGTGTGTGCATATATATGTATATATGCAGACATACACACATGCATGCACACACACACATATATATATATATGACTGCTTTATCTCCCTGTTCTGTATCTCTCCAAAGGAAACACCTTTTATTCCTAAGGGTCCAAGTACTATCCATTCCTGATGAAAGGTATGAAACTCAGTTGGATTTGTACCTGATGTCTCAAATTCATCATCTCCAATAGAATCCTCTTCAAATTTGTACTTATAGCAGGTAGGTGTTACCCATTCAAAACCACTAAAGAAACCTAGGGACCACGCTTAATTTTTGCATTGGTGACCCACAGTCCAACTCTCTCATTTCCCACACCAGTTGGCCCACATCTCCAACTATTTCCCTCTCCATTGCTCCTTTATTTCCCTAAAGGAGATCTTTTTTTCCACAAGGTTAAACTGAGAAGGCAACCTTGACCTATCACATCCATCTTTGTGTTTCATCTCACCCTATGCCTAATCCATTCTCACACTCAAAGAAGGGCAGCGTTTCTGGAACCATCCAAGAGATCCTATGAACACAATCATTACAAACAGAGAGGTGAAATAATCTGACCTAGTTAGGACTAACTATCAACTGGAAAGAAACTGACCTAGTTAGCATTATCAACTAGACAAAGCCTACATCTGGAAAGAAAACCTTGACTGAGGAATTACCCGGATCAGACTGGCTTATGGGCATGCCTGACGTAGGATTGTCTTTATTAGTAAGTAATGCAGGAGGGCCCAGCCTTCTGTGGGCAGCACTATCTCTAGGTGCATGCTTCTGGGCTGTATAAAAAAGTCATCTTGTGACATCATAAGAGAATTTACTCACAGAGAAAGCCAGCAAGCAGCCTTCCCCTGTGGTTTCTGCTTCAAATCCTGCTGGTCATGATGCTTGACATAGAAAGAATTAACGATTTTTCCCTAGGGAACTATACATTATGTTGACCTGCTTCATACAGTTCCAGTGGCAAGCCGAAGTATCAGCTCACCCAAGTCTACCCAAGAGACCTCATGAGTTTATTGGACTGGTTTACAGAGCACGGGTAAGTGGTTACTGACAGGGGTGTGCTGGAAAGTCGACAACCAATGTGCATGATGATGTCCAAGTATAACTGCAAATGAGCCCCTCTTCAATTAACCTCCCTTAGGCTGTAGACTCTAGAACATTCTAAGACCTGGAGGTCATAGGCAACTGGGGCAGCATAGGTATGTCTGACATCTCAGTGAGGGTCTAGAAACCTTCCCCACCACTCCTTCTATGAGGTGATGTTAACAGTCAAGAGGACTGATCTGGATGGACTCCTGCAAATGGGCACAGTGAAGCTGATAAAAATGTTCCCGCTACTTGGCTCCAAGGACCATGTTTTAGAAAATAAGCTCTGAGAGCAAGTCCAGATTGCCTCAGTCTGTGGCCTACTGCTGGGATGGGCCATCTTCCTGCAGGACCTAGTGAAAAGGTGTATGCTTGGGCAGTGCTGGGGCATTGCCCCCATAGTCCCAGGTTCAGGAACCACTGACCACCTCCTCAAAAACAAATAGCAAACAACAGAGAAAACAGTGGATGCTGAAGCCTGGGGGAGATGAGGCCATAAACATCAAGCTAGATGGCCTCTCTCTGTAGGTGCCTTGTGAGCTCACCTCTGAGCAGACCACTATGAAAGAGTAATCCAGGCGCAGAGATGAACCAGATTCCAGGCTGGTGCACAGCTCCATTAGAAACTGGAGCCTGTGCATACCATCCTACATGGCTAAATTCTTACTTGGAAGAGGGTTGTGTGCTCTCTGACATTTTCAACATGATAAGCAAGAGGAACAAAGGTATAGGGGAAGAGGAAAAGCAACCAGGGCTTCTCATCTTGGCTCCTGTAGGAACAGCTTATCTGTGGGACTAGGCAAAAATTAAAGACTCCAGAGAATTTTAAGGAAGGCTTGAAGTACCAGGGCTATGGGGTCTCGTACTCTAGCCATCTCTCTTGATGGCCCAGATGTGTAGAGGCCTGGCCTCCAGCAGAGGTGAAAGGGGAGGGGGGAATACTGGCAGCTGCCTATTGAACTCTGGCTGGTGGTGATCAAAAGCTTCAGGAACTTAGAAGACAGGCATCTGTTATGGGAAGCCTTACTACTCAACAGTAGATAAGCCTTAAGCCATCTTGATGAAGAGCTAGCATCTTTGTTGGGTGGTGGGTAGGAGCATCCTTGGCCTAATGCTGAAAGAAAGAGACAGACACAAACACACAGAACACAATAGGGGACTGGGGATGGCTCTGCACTTAAGAGCACTCACTGCTCTTACAGAGGACCCAGGTTCAATTCACTAAAGAATACCCAGGCACCCTCTTCATTTCTCAGAGGACCACAAAGTATACAAACATGAAACAAAACACGGGCCAGGAGCAGGATGCATCTCGATGCAGTGCCAGGCAAGGTCTTTCCATATCCACACCCCCAAGCAGGGAGGCCAAAGCCCGCGTGTGTTGAGAGCTCACACCCGCATGCCTCATTCTATTACAAGCGGCCTGGCACTCCATCACCACCTCTATATAAAATTACATTCCTGATTAAAATTTTAGTGCCAAACATTTTATATGATTACAGACAGAAAGTCAAAATTTGCATTTAAATAGACATATTAAAAACACTCCGTGGCGGGAAGGGCAACAACACTGTAGTGATTCTGTGGCATCCTCTGAGGGAGACAAGGCTCTCTCTGGGGCTTGTTTTATTTCTGTGGACACACTGACTAGCCTTGTATCTGGCTGAAGCACACAAGGCAAGTAGAACTCAGAGAGCAGTGTGGAATTCCCTGCTAAGACAGAGCCCACGGTTTACCCATTCACTCACTGTTCAGTCAGGCTTTGCTGCCCTCTTTACCAGGTTAGATGGTGTCCTCCAGGTTCCCTACAAGGTATCAGTCTTTAGAGATGACTCATAGGGTCACGGTGCCAAGCTGATAAAAATGAGTCAGCTCCGCATTTTAATTTTAATTTTTATTATATTTTCAATTTACTTTTTGTGTATATATGGATGGTGAGTTTGTGCATATATGTGCTCACATACAGATTGGTACTGGCATGTACACATATGTGCATGTATGTGATCATGCATAAAGAAGTCCAAGACTGTTGCTGGGAATCTACCCCAGTTAACCTATATTCATTTATATATTGAGGCTTGATCTATCTAGCATGGCTAGTCTTGCTAGCCTACTTGCTCTGTTTTGGAAACTGGAATTTTCTGCAAGCACCCATTCAGTGATGGCTGTCTGCTCGGTCTTGTTTCTATCTTTTTTAAAAAGACAATATGTGTTTCTTAGGCTGACCTCCAATTTACTATGTATATAGTCAGGGATGATAACCTTGAACTTCCAATCCCCCTGCCTCCACATTCCAAGTTCTGGATTAAAAATATATACTACCATACCAGGTTTATGAATATAGAACTCTGGAGTTCATGCATGCACCCCAGAGCTCTTCTGTATTCTGAACTTCCAGGTTTCCATCTAGGATCCAAAACATTCCAGGTCTGATGTTCAAGAGCATGCCCTTATCCCACAAGGATGTCAGAGAAAACAGTAGGTGCTCATGGCGTATTTTCACAGGAGACAAAAGTGGACTCTAATACAATTTAGCATCTCTGTGTGTGCAAATAAGATAGCATCTACCCCCAAATGTCAGAGAAATACCATGCGTTCTCTACCTTTTTTTTTTTTTTCTGTAGCATGGAAAACAAAACCAAAAACAAACAAAACACTAAAATGCTTTACTGGAAGCTCCATGTAGTTATTACTGCTGTGCTCAGTACTACTTATCTGGGCTTTGTTTATGAAAAGAGAAATTAACCCATGGAAGAGGATTTACTTCCACAGTAGCAAAATGGTAGCCCATGATAACATTAGAGAATGAAGAGAAGTCCCTGCGTGGCAAATCCATCGATAGCACTGTATTGCCTTTGGGCTTTGCACCACACAGCATCTCTTCCCCTAAGGAAATGATTGATGCTCTCTGGGTGCACGTCTTCACTGGCCTGTGATGTTTTAGAGTCGGACCAGCCAAGTCTCAAGTGGGGAGTGTAGAAAGAGGGCAGAGTCGACCTCGCCAGCACACCGGCTCTGAGCCTCTGCGCTCTACAATTTTCACACTTCCTCGGGGCGAATGGATTATTTTAAAACTGCCAGCTGCTAACAGGGATCCCACCTCTGCAGCCTGAGAAGATAAATGTTGACAGGCTAAGAAATCTTTATTTCACTCAGAAGTTATTTGTTCCCATCTCCTGTTCACAGATTAAGAATAAAAATTGATTTGACTTCAAAGGAAGGCGTTTTATTATTCAGACTGCCTTCCTCCTATCCCACCTAGGTAAGATTGTTCACTCAATAGCAGGCAATAGGGATACCAGTTACCCACCTCTTATGTTTGTGGGAGGGTAGCACATGGTTGCTTTACAGGAGAACACTTGGTCATAACTAAGTGATTTGGAAGGACAGATATATAAAGCTAGACAGCACACCGCAACTTCTAGGGCTATGGGCATATAACCAAGCACTTGTCTTTCCTCTCAAGACTCAAATCTGAATATTTCTCTGCAGATACCAGAGTCTACAGCAGATCCAACAAATTTAAGAAAGTATACCATAAAACCAGCTTTTCTTTCTTTTCACAGTATGAAGGAGAAAAGAATTTTCTCCTCATCAGCATGAAAAGAAAATAAGAATGAAAAAAATGGGCATCATCCCGTGTCTCCCTGGGTGATAAATCTACTACGGAGTACCTTCAAAGCCATTTGTGGGTGCTGTGTGTGCACAATCATGTGAACATGCACTGGAGACTAGGGCTCAACCTCGGGGGTGATTGTAATTTCTCAGGTGCTATCTGAGTTGATTTCTAAAACAAGGTCTCTCATTGGCCCATACTTCACAGATTAAGCTAGATTGGACTCCAACAAGCTCCAGGACTCTATCTCTCTGTACCTCCCCAGTGATGGGATTATAACTCTATGCACCAAGTCTAACTTTTTCATATGGATTCAGAGCATTCAGGAGGGCACTCGGGTTTACTCGGGAGAGCATTTTACTGAATAAACTATCAATCTAGCCCAGACACATTATCTTTGCTTTCCTTTTTTTACGTCTTATGTATTATTTGAGACAGGGTCTCACTAAGTTCCCTAGGCTGGCCTCAAATTCACTTTGTAACCTAGGTAGGTCTTGAAATCACAATATTCTTATCTCAGCCTCCTTGGTATTTAGGTACAGAGGCATGTGCCAGCAGACATGGATAATAGTACTGTTTGATGTCATGTCACTCCTGGAGTGTCCTCGAATACAAGCAGGGACAGCTGAAACTCACCTTGTGGGTTCTTAATGTAATCAAAGACGGGGGAATACTAGACAGTTAAGATTGCCACAGGCCCAACATGAGGGTAGTTTTTCAGTAAATGGTTTTATAAGTAGGAGAACACGCTAGAACAGCAGTAAAATACACAAAAATGCTAAACACACAAGGCAGGGGTTAGTCTCCACTCATTATCTTCAAGCATCATGTGTGGTACCCAACAGTAGGTGGTGTGATTGACAGTATAGTCAATTCTTTGAGAGTAATTGTGAGAGCAATGTGTTGCTTTCACTATGACAATGGAACAATTCAAATGTATTATAGTCTTAAGTGACCATCTCCCATGAGGTCAGTCATTGACCAAAATCTCATGTACAGATAAGGTTTTACTCAAACAAATGTAAGCTTACCAACTCCTAGAAAAATTCTCTATACTTAACAGAATCTCCCCTGAGCTTCTAATGGTTCCAAATCATGTGATGTGAGGCAGGAGCTCAAATGCAGATGTGCTTTTAAATACATGACTCATTCTGATATCAATGAATATCTAGCCTATCCCAGCATTCCTTGAAAGTTTATATATACTAACATAATGACAGGAAAAAAACTGTATGTACAGAGGAAATGAATCAAATGAGTACTTTAGACTGAAAGAAAATTAAATCAAGGTGCAGAAGTGCACCTAGCACTCAGGAGGCAGAGGAGGAGGTATAGGCCCAAGAGTTCAAAGTCATCTTAAGCTACATAGAGACCCAGACACATAAAACAACAACAACAGCAACAACAAAACGAAACAAAAACAAAACCTACACTGTCAAAGATAACACAAAGCAGCCTTCATTTCTTTTCATAATTAAGCAGGGGAGATCATATTTCCTTGTGGCATTCTGACTAACTGATGTACTGACAAGCAAGAGGGGACCTTCCTGTTTAGCCTAAGCAAAGTGGGGGGTACACAAAAGTTGGACATTAATTACCCTGTTTTGGTCCCTACAGTCAGACAGTCCTTAGACATGGAATAAACACTTATTTTTTTATCTCTAAGATGAAATGGAAGCAAAATGATGAATTCAATGAGTATATGCACATAACCAAAATGGCATACACTGATAAATGCACCATACAGGTAATTGTTATGGTATTGATATAAAGTGCCACCCAAAATGCTTATGTGTCAAACGCTAGCTTCCCAGGCACTAGCAGTGCTGAGAGGTGACGGGATCATGAGGGCATGCTGAGTTAATTCATTGCTGAGCTCATAACTCTACTGGGCTACTGGAAAGCAGGGCCTCTTTGGAGGAAGTGGGTAATTGGGGCCATGGTTTTCACAGATTTTAAAACTCTGCTGTGTTTACTGAGTACCACAAGGTGAGTGTCTTCTTTCTGTCCTTCTTCCATGACATGTCTACCTCTCTACCAGCCTGTAGGCAATGGAGCCAGCTGACCAGCTGAAGCTGTCAGCCCAGCTAACTTGGTTTCCTTGGGGTATTTTGTCACAGTAATGGGAAGCTGACAGCACCTTCCACTCAACTGTCCTCCCACTTGGTGATCCTTAAGCACTCTTCACTTGGCAGTATTCCTATGTCACTATTCTCTGAAACAAATATGTTTATATACAACCAGCCTGTACCCATCATCTTTTCCAGTGATTCCTCTGTCTATCTATTCTTCCATGTGAGCATCTTTCTACTCGCCAACGCTCCCAATTCATATGGAGTTTCTAAGGTACACAGGATGCTTTCCTAGTCACTAGAAGTAAAAGGCAACTAAACCATGAGGTTCCTTTGCTGAAGGATTCCACAGAGAATTAGACTGATCAAAAACTGATTAGTATTTATCTATGTTATGATATAGAAAGGTATATATATATATGGGTTCATTTATATTTTTTCCCTTTTTCCTTAATTTTATCTACTGCATCCATTAAGAGGTCCTGAAAATCATGACTACTCAGTCCTTTACTTCTAAATATCATTCTCTAATAACAGGAATATAGGATTCTTGGAACCCAGTCCAACTCTGGGCTGAAGCCAGAGAAGTTTATGACGGTGACTGGAATCTTGTATGTTAGCAATAAATAAAGATGCTATGAAAGCATTGTGGAGTTCTGTCCAATGCTTGAGTAGTCAACTTGAAAGGATGACTCAATTAAGGAAAGTTCAGAAGAGAAATAAATGAATGCTAGGCTGGGGAGGTGCCTGGAAGGGTAAAACAGTTGTCATGCAAGTGTGATGACCTGAGTTCCAGTCCCTGAAAGAGGGGGGAGAAGAGAGACAGAAAGACAGAGCGGCAGAGTTCACATCACAGTATTTGCATGGCGGTCAGAGGGCAACCTCTGGAAGTCATTTGTCTGCTCTTTCCTGGGTCTGTGGTCCTGGGAATTAGACTAAGGTCACTCAGCTTGGCACCAAATGCCTTTAATTGCCAAGCCATTTTCTTCCTGACCCCATTGTATGGTTCTTATTTGCTATAATGGGTTCACCTGCCGGGGATCCCTGACAAAAATACAAGTTTGACACAAACCCTAATGAAAGAACTTCTATAATATTCCATATGATCAGAAAATGTCAACATCACAAGATATAAAATGAGGCTGTGTTTCTGTTGCACATTAAAGGACACTGAATATACTTGTCAGAATCGGGTAGAGAATCTGGAGTGTTCTGTGTTCTTATGACTCATTATTGCTCCAACATAGGCATCAAGAATCTTCACAGTTTATATTTTCTGGAAGGGTGGCATGAGAAAAGAAGAGTGGCATGAGAAGGTGACTACCACTGCCCCAAGTACCAACCTATCTCACATCCTTAAAGACTGCCATTCAGGGACAGTTCTTCTATTTCTCCACCATGGGGGGGGGGGAGTAGCACACATAGTATTTATAGCTTTAAATGTTTTGAGTTATTTTTACTTAAATACTCATAATTCTAACTCAAATATTAAAGGAAAACCATTTCTGTACATTGCAATGAAAGAATATGATGGGGATAGAAAATTAGTCAATAAAAGGAAGAAAATGATAAATCTGAAGGATGGATGTAAATTTCTAGAAGATTGGGGAATGGCAAGATGCCTGAGCAGTTAATAGGGCTTGCTGCTCTTGTGGAAAACCGGAATTCAGTTTCTAGCACCTATCTGGCAGTTCACAACTACCTATAACCCTAATGCCCTCTTCTGGCTCTTACACAAACATTGGGCACATACACTTACACAGGCAAACATACATGCGCATAAACAAAGTAAATAAATTAGTTTAAAAATATCTAGAAAATAGGTACTATGTAGGCAGATAAAGTGTGGATAGGTAGATAACTTTTAATGCTGATCAGACTTATCAGGTTATAAATTATTTTTTTCCTTTTCTAGACATGAAAGCATAGATTATTCACCTTGATTAAAATTATTTACTCCAAAATTGCTGAACTCCCATAAATGCAGTTTTCAGTGGCTCAGTGTTTGTACTCTTCCCACTACACCATGCTTTTAGAAGACTCTGGTGATAAAGATGTCTTATTCTTTGGGTCTTGCCACAGAGACTATCACCCCATTACACACCTCCATGGAAGCAGACATCTGAAGAACATAAGATACACATGCTTAAAATGGATGCAAACGTAGATCACGTATGTATCTATCCATCCAGCTGCTTACCCATTCACCTCTTCACACATCTATCCATCCATTCACCCATCCATCTATCTACACATCTCTCCATCCATCCATCCATCCATCCATCCATCCATCCATCCATCCATCCATCCATCCACTCACTCATCCATCCATCATCCCAATACCTATACCTTCATTCATGCATCTGTTCAGCCATCCATCTTCACCCACCTATTTTTTTCCAATCATTTGCTCCCATTCTGAATGTAGTCTCAGACTTTTAAGAAGAAAGCTTTTTTTTTTT
>NC_034601.1:2434458-2479458 GCF_900095145.1 Mus pahari | reverse complement strand
TTCACACATCTATCCATCCATTCACCCATCCATCCATCCATCCATCAATCCATCCATCCATCCATCCATCCACTCATCCATCTATCCATCCATCCATCCATCCATCCATCCATCCATCCATCCATCCATTCATCAACCTACCTATCCACCATCTTCTATCTATTTTATGAAGAGACAACCCTTCTAGACATGTTTATTGCTCCCATTCTGAATGTAGTCTCAGACTTTTAAGAAGAAAGCTTTTTTTTTTTTGTCAAAACCATAAAATAAGGTAAATCACATTTTTCGCTCATGATGGTGCCTTTGTCAGGCCCTCTACCATGAGCTCTGTTATCTGAAGAAGTAACTTTCCCCACAATGAACTCAAGTACTATGAAAACTTTGGATAAAAACTAGAAACTTGGAGCTGATGTCACCTTCCCTCTAAGGTATGACTGCAGTGTCTTGAACTCTTCTTTTCTATGTTTCTTTCAAGACAACAAGGAAAAGACAGAACAGAGGGATGGATTTCTGTACCACAAGGGATTTCTTAGCTCCTTTGCCATATCTTTGGGTTTCTAATGTGTAATTCAGCATAGAGAATTGAATAGAAGGATATTCATTTTTGAGCTATCAGACCAAGTGCCTCAAGTTCAAGAGCAAAAGCCCAATGGACATAAAAGGTCATCTAATTGACTGCATGTTTCTAAGGACCGAAAACTCTATGAAATCCTAGTGTAAACACATGTGTACACCCATGCACACATATACACACCTATAGGCATGTAAATCCACACATAAATCCACATTCATGCTCACGCATGTATGTACAAGCGCATGCATATTCAAGTGCACCTATGCATGCATTCACACATACACTGGGCAAAAACTCATCCAGGTGAAGGGTACTGCAATAGTCTGAAAGAGCATAGATGTGTTCACTTTCAAAAATATGCCTTCTTGGCAATATAACGCCTTGGGAGAAAAGGAGTTCTGCTTAATGCTGAACTTTCACAGAGCATCTTTAATATCAGACGAGGGAGAGAATGAAAGAGGCGACAAAGAGATTCAGAGGGAAGATGTAAGAAGACAAGATGGGAGAAATGTGGAGAACACGGGAAGACCTTGCAGCTTTCTTTCTTTCTTTTTTTCTTTTTGGCAAGCTGTCTGCATAGCTGTAGGCAGGTAAAGGCTTGCTACCACTCTGAGAAAACACTTGTGAATTCTGCCAATGACTTAGGCACACACCATAGGAAAAAAAAATCCCCATTTTTCTTGGCTAGTGGCAGAGTTGGACTTCTCACACCAGCAGGGACAGACGCTGTGGCAGAAGGTCCAAGAAGAGGTAGACAAAACCTTCCTTTTCCTTCCAATCACTCCTATGATTTTTCCCACGTAAACCACAAAGTGTAGGGCTACTGATCCACAGGGACAACCACAGCACTTCCTAGGAAAATAAGCTCATTTAACCTGCAACCATGTCATTTTTTTGTTATATTTTCTTTTCATTGTGTGATGAGATTACATACTTATATTCAAATAAAATACCTATGTAGACCTAGTTTCATTTAATAAAACATCTCTTTCATTTCCTAGGCCAAAAATATCACAGAATCAGACAGACTTCATTAAAAAGTAACAAGAGGGTCTGATTTTACATGGACACAATTATTAGTTCTGTCAGTGGGTGTCAGCGCATAGAACGATTGATTTTTTATGTGGAATTCATTTCTCCCTTTAGCCTTTTAGCTCCAAAGTGGCTATTTCATCTTTGGAAACTTTAAAAATGGAATTCAGTGACTGAATGTTTCTGTTTTGTTGTTATTGTTGTTGTCCTTTTAGAAAGTAAATATAGGGGCTGCAGAGATGAGTGAGTGGTTAAGAGAGAATACTACTCTTGCAAAGAACCCCGGTTTTGTTCCCAGCACCCAGGTTGAATGGCCCACAACCACGTGGAACTGCAGCTCTAGATCTGACAGCCTCTTCTGGACTCCATGGGCTCCTGCGTACAAGAGATGTGCGTTCTCTCTCTCTCTCTCTCTCTCTCTCTCTCTCTCTCTCTCTCTCTCTCTCTCTCTCACACACACACACACACACACACACAGTATTAAAATGAAGCTTGACATGAAAAATGTAACAGCGCTTCTTGCTCAAAGCAGCCTAGAATAATAGGGAGTATAAAATTCCAGCCATTTTTGAAGGGTACAGCGACTTAAATAAATAAAGCCATCAGGTGGCTTCCACAAAAATCTCCAAATCACTCACCAACACCCTTGACAGTTCTCTCTTTCCAGTTGTACACATCGTTAGCCAACTTTTCAAAGACAAGACTAGGTTTCTGCTCAGCCTAAGTTTAAAGAGCTGGATTTAGCTTTTATCTGATCTTCTGTATGTGCCACTAAACCATAGCTCAGGATGTCACTGAGTTCTACTGAGTGCATCCTGTTAAAGTTTATAACTGAACTGAACACCACATTATGAAAAGAATCTCCTCAGACTCTGCAGGAAGCTGAGCATTTTTCTGTTTTGAAGAGAATCCAGAAATGGCTCCAAAGGCAGTTGAGCCATTTAATGAGCCAGAGGCAACTTCAGATGGCTCGATCTTAAAGCACTACCCATTTGCTTTCTGCCTAAGAAGAGATCATATCGTGTTGAGAAAAGAACTGTGGCCTGTCTTGAGACACCCTAATGACCATATAAACACCAGTCTGTAGCA
This sequence comes from Mus pahari, assembly GCF_900095145.1. Taxonomy (NCBI): domain Eukaryota; kingdom Metazoa; phylum Chordata; class Mammalia; order Rodentia; family Muridae; genus Mus; species Mus pahari. Next base: position 2,476,763 of record NC_034601.1, on the reverse strand, counting down.
GGCTTCCAGAGTGACAGATTAAACACCACACTGTCTTACATGTCACACGTTCCAAATTCCTGACAACATTGGTTTATTGAGTGTCTCTTGCCTGTACCTGCCTTGACTTGTTTGCTCTGGTCCAGACTAAAGGTCAATGAAGTACAAGCAATGGGATGCTTGGCAAGTCAGCAAAACCCATTTATGAAAAATAAGCCAGCCACTTGGGAGGTGGGTCAGTTGATAAAGTGTCACAAAAGCATGAGAACCTTGAGCTCCCAGGCAAAATAAGTTAGGCATAGTTTTCTGAACTAGTAATTTCAGGTTAAGGAGGAAGATATAGGATGACCCCTGGAGCCAGCCAGTCTAGTCTACGTTGAACTCTGCATTTAGTGAAGAGAGTTTTTCTTAAAAACGAAGACAAATAGTGTCAAAGGAACAGTACCAAAGATTGACTTTGGACCTCTACATGCATACACATATTAACATGTGCACCCTCTCTCACACACATATGTGCTCTCTCTCTCTCTCTCTCTCTCTCTCTCTCTCTCTCTCTCTCTCTCTCTCTCACACACACACACACACACACACACACACACACGTATTTGTATGCACACACACAAAAAGCTAGCTGTTACCCCAATTGCTACTAGAGTGCAGACGATAATAACAAGAACTTGCCATTATCATAGTGACCCCGCTGAACCACAACCAGTCACCTTCAAGGTAAAGCCATCAGTATTCAAGCATCCATTTCTAAATCCATCCATCCATCCTGCCCTCCACACTAACCTAATGAGATTTCAACCTTGTAACAGAAAGCCACTGTCACAGAGCATCAGGTCAACTTCAATTTACACGTCCTGGCACCTGAGTATGTGGGCTGGTGCCAACAGATGACACAGGAGCAGGTGGCCTCATATTGGACAGATTTAGCACCTTTCCTAAGTTGAGAAGGCCCTGATTTCAGATTGTTCAAGTATGTTCTTTTTTATGGGAATTCTCCAGGGCACTTAGGAAGCAGGGTCAAACATCCTAACAATGAGACTACTAGTTTCACCCCAGGAAATTAGGCAAAAGGAAAAGAGGAATACTGGAGTTTATGTAGGCATTAGAACTATAACACACATCTTCACAGATACGAGAGACTTTATCAAAGTAACATTTTAGTAGCTCAAATTTTTTGTTAGAACATTTTATGTGTATGACGTAAAAATTATCACAGTCTCCATGAAAAACTGTGTCTGCTCTTATCATGCTGGTCTTCCTTCAGTTGTCTCCTCAAATCTTAGTTCTATATGTAACGCACAGCTAGGCCTAAGCACTTATTGAAGGACTAAATGAGCAAATTCATAGATATTTGTTTCTCAGGTGTCATGTCGTCTACCTCTGTTAAGACAGAGACTCTTCTTTGCTTCAGCTCACCAAGTAGCCTAGGCTGAAGAGCCACTGAACCCTGTCTCTATTTCCAAGTGTACACAACCATGCCCAGCATATGTATGTATGTGTGTGTGTGTGTGTGTGTGTGTGTGTGTGTGTGGTGTGTGGTGTGGTGTGTGTGTGTGTATGTGTATCCATCTGTCTATCTATTTATTTTAACGTGAGTGCTAGGGATGGAATACGGATCCTTACATTTGCAAGGCAAGCACTTTGTTAATGAAGCTGCCTCCACAGCTCCTGCCTAAGAGTGTTTTCTCTTTTTCTTCAACAGAGGTCCCATCCCATTATTTGCCTCCCTCAATGACTGAGGCCTAACCTGATAACATGGCTGCCATTTCTGTGTGTCCTATGTGGTGTTAAAAGGGGTGAAAACCACTGTCCTCAGAAGATTGAGGAGTGAGTGCAAGGCCTGGTCATTTTTCTGTCACCTTAAAAGTGCAGGCCAACTAAAAACATGGCCAGAAGCCATTACAGCAAAAGTGCTGGTCTTAGAGAAACACAGATCTCCCCACACACCAGTAATATGATGCTAAATAACTACAGGGCCACTCTTCACATTATTGTCTATGTAAAGACAGCAACTCAGTACCCTCTCCTAGTCACAGAAGAAGAACAAATGACTGTCTCCGCAACACTACAGTGCCTGCTTATACAGCTCACCATGGGTGAACATGTCATTATCTACAGCTAATGGTAAAATGACACTGGCTAGTACTGAACGTGTCTTGTTACTGAACTGAAGACCACAGTGTGAAAGCAAGTTTTCAAATAAGATGGAGCTGAGCACCATCCTTTTTCCAATGTAGATGCTGCGATAATTACTTCAAACACTGACAAGGCATAACGTGCTTTCCTAGGGTTTTGTCGAGGAATAGCTTGTCCACCCATCCCCAGACTGTACAGCTGTACAATAACACCATGTAGAATTGAGTTGCATTGCCTTTCTATGCAACAGAATAGTAAGAGCTTCAGAGTTGTCTAAATGTCAACTATAATAAAAATCGAGGGGTAGGCTGCACACGGATTCATCTATCACTTAGATTTCTCCCTTTCCAAATATAGTATGGGCAATCTGTTCCAAAATGTTAAAATAATCTCAATAAATTTGATGAGAACTTTTGGTCCCAGCAGTACAAGCATGATGACATTAAATATTTGACCAGTTACAGTCCAAATTTCCTTTGCCAGGATTTTGGCACATCACGATCTCTCCCAGGCAAGGATTTAAGGGGGGAGGGAAGGTAGCTTTTATGAGGAGACAGTCTATCAAGAAATACTACACAATTATGTAAAAGCCTAAGAAAACGTTTCCATGTTTTCTTTGCAAGGTATAGAATAAAAATCTATCATTTAAGAAGTTGAAAACAGGTTCAGATGTATCATTTACAAGGACATGGATATGAACTAAAATTCTGCTTGGGGTTCAGAACCCACAAAACCACATGCAGCATACTGGACCCACGTAAGGTTATTTATGCTCCAGTCATCATAACATCCTCTAGACTGCAGGGGAATGATGGTGTCTTAGACATCCAAGAGAGCATAGACTGTAATCTTATCTCCCATTGTAAGAGAGCATAGACTGTAATCTTATCTCCCATTGTATTTTCCAAGTAACCATCAACCTTTGGGTGGTTTAGGTGATGTTGTGTAGTAGGTTCTGAATTGTTGGATGGCTTGTTACATATCTCAACCCTTTGGGCTGAAAGGGCGGAAAATGGAAGGGGTAGGGGATTAATTAAATACAGAAACAACCAGCAAAATAAATAAAATCTACCACTTGTGTCTGGTCAGATGCACACATAGTTAAATTGCCTTCTAAGCATTTCTGCTTATTCTGTTAGGTGTATGCCACTCTCAGCCTTGGTCAGAGATGCTTCCTTGATCTGTAGACAGTGATCAAAGAGGACCCTGCAACTGGACAGAGAGCTGAGAATAAGTGACCACTGAGTGACCCCAAATGGAAACATCTATGTCACCCCCTCCAATACTCAAGAAACATAGAAAAAAGGGGGGTGTGAATGGATTGTGGGAGCTGATGTACTGGGGTGAGTGCGGATGGTCAACATCTTCTAATATGTTATGGCCTTTACTCTCACGGGTACATATCGGGTTATGACTGCCTACATGAAACCCAAAGAAAGAAAAGGGAAAAGGGAAGAAAAGAAGTGGGCGGGGCATGGAGAGGAGGAAGCAAAAGGAAATGGAAGGCATGGCGAGCACAGGAGAAAGAATGAGGTAAAGGTAGGCGATGACTATCCCATGCAGGAGAGGTAAGAGCGTCTACTAGAGATGGTAGTCATAGTGTGTTATGTAAGCGTGACACTATTTTCTGTATTTAAACCAATAAAAGGCAACAAGATGGAATGGAATCCCACCACGATGCTGATTGTATCTACTGGTAAAGCAAGGGTTAGCCATTAATGCCAACCTGTGGCTAACAAAATACTTAAACTTAGCTTGTTTTATTGTCTCTTCTGATTTGGGTTTTCATTCTGAAAAAAAACAAAACAAAACAAAACAAAAAAACACACACACACTCGTTGTTCTCTAATACATTGCTGCACATCCCCCATGAAGTGTCTGTCAGCCTCTGTCTTTCTGTTGTCATAAAGTCTGTGAACAGCCCAGAGACCCTTCCCAGGAATATGCTGGACATTTGTTCTTCACAAAAAAATCTCACTGCACTCTTTAGATCCCGGTAGAGTATTGAGATACATGGAGAGAAAACAGACTCCAGAGGAACCTGCTATGGCTACACTGTCTTCCCTCTCCCCAACAATCAGGGAGGTAGGAGATATTTTGAACCAAATGACTGTTGGCTACTGAACAAACAAAATCAGTAGCCATGGAGCCATCAGCATACATCGGAAACCTACACATCCTTTTCTGAGTCCCAGCCACCCACCTTAGTAATTTGGCAAGGCTATAATATTCATGTGCTGGGAACCTATAAATGCCAACTTGTCACAACCTGGGAAGATAGTCTCAGATTCAGAATGATCTCGATCACATTGATCTGTGGAAATGTGTGTGGGGAGTGTTCTTGTTTGACAATTGACTCAATCCAACATTCCTTAGCCTGGGCCCTGAACTATATGTTTTTAAACTGTAAGAGTTTTTTTTGTTGCTATTGTTGTTGTTGTTTCAAAGGGCAGGGAACATTTGTGTGTTTTTGTCTCTGCTCATGAGTATAGATGAGACAGGACCAGCTCCATGAGTTCCTACCCTGATGTTTCTGAAATGATGGACCAAAATATGCAGTTGTGAGCTAAAAGTAGCCTCTCCCCCTCCCATGGTACCTTTGTTCACATTATTTAAGCACAGCAACAGAATGAAACTAGAATAATTCCTTAACTTTCTGGGATCTTACATTTCATGCATTGTAGGATCACAGCTTATGTCAGGAACATTGGAGAGAAACAGCCAGTGCATGTTCATGTGCGTTGTACTGAGAAAGGCATACAGCAAGTGCTCCGTAAATGAAATCTATTTGAATTATTAACTGTGGGGGAAAAGGAGACTTCTTCACTTGATCTCAACTTACGAGATTGATTAGTGAATTATTAATCCAAACAAAATTTAAGTCCCCTCCATGGAAATCCTATCAAGACTGGCAATCTCTAATCTTTTTCTAAGTTAAGACAAGGCCTGTCAACAGCTCTCCACCTCCTCACATCTACCCAAGTAAGATGAGATGGGAAATGTTAGTGCTTAACATTTTAAAGGACACACAATTGATTTTGAAGTGCTCACATTTATAGGAAAATTACAAGATGCTTGGCGCTGTCAAAAGGCCTGTGCACAGGCTGGCATACATCATCCTCACACAGGCTTAAGAATCAGGCACTGCGATTTCTTCCTTATGTGTCTCAAGAAGCTGGGGTTCATAGATGATAAATGGGGTTTCCTAGACTACCTGGATGGGGATGAATCTGGGCCACCTTAGGCCTTTACTTTATCCTTTCACTCTTTAAAGTGGCCTGAGAAATCCCCAAGAGGAAGCCTCAGATCTCTATCACATCACTAATGTGATATGAAAAGGTCTTCAGGCTTCATTGATTTGAGCTCAGAAATGTGTGGGTCATTCAGTTGGGGCAGAGAAGACAAGCAGCACCAGAGGGAGAGTGGCAGTTGACAGTCATTGTCAACTCTGTGGGGATCCAGGCTGAGTGAAGAGAGCAGCCAGGGGTCATCTCATTAGGGAAATTCTAGATTAGAGAAACAGAAATGAGAAGAGCCCCTGGAATGTGTGCTGGGGGTGGGGGATGGGGTGGCGTGGTAATCTATGGGCTGGAGTCCTGGACGAAATGCAAAGGAGAAAGGGAAGCTCCAGAGAACCCTAGTTGAGTTCCTAGCACTCCCAGCTGGTGTGTGTGATGTGGGGGAGGCAGTCATCAGCCTCCTCTGATTCCGGGCTATCTGACAGAGGCCTCTGGACTCCTGCACTCAACACTCATTCCCACACTCAGTTACACTGTATATACAAAATTATAACACAATAGTTATTGAAGGGAGAAAATGAGCTGAACACTGGCACTATCATCTCTGTTCCCTGACTGCAGAGACAACATGACCAACTGCCATGAGCTCCTGTCAGCCTGCTTTCCCACAATGAATGACTGTACCATCCAAGCCTGAGCCAGAATAAGCCTCTTTCCCGTGAGTTGCTTTTGGTCAAGTTATCAGGTCACTGCAGCCAGGAACGTAGTTCATACAGAGATCCTCCTCATGCAAGCTACAAAAGCCCTCGGAAGGCTGACCCTCAGGAGCTCTTTCTAATTTGTCTACACTGGAAATGGAAGCATCAGGGTCTAATGGAAGGAAGCATCAGGATCTACAATGGCTCTGTCCCCTTCACCCTGGGTGGCTCTGAGCAAACTAAGGAAGGCAGCAAGCAGGGACAGGAGGGCTAGGGTTCCTACTCAAAGGCTGAGCAGAGAGAAGCACAGCTTTTTCAATCATCTGTCTCCCCCTCCCTTTTCTGATCCTCACCAGCCCCCACACACCATTTTTCATCTCTGTTTATTTGCTCAGGGACCCAGACTCTGGCAAGAAGGGCTCATTTTCTCCCAGTGTGTTGAACAATAGCTTGAGAGGCGTGCAGCTGGTTGCCCCTGGTGGCAACTGAGTGCCTCTGGAAGTAAAGGAAATAAAATCCTCTTGCAAGACACGAGGGAATGGGCTGCCATGAGCCACAGAATTCTGCTCTGCTCCGAGGAGGGGTCCCTGGTGTGGAAGGGCAGAAGCATGGTTTAGTTTTGGCTGGGGGCACTGGGACAGAAGACTCATGACTGGGTTGGGGGGCTGGGAAAGAAGTGATTGCTCCTGGCTTTTAGTTTTCTCTCACACTTCAGTGTTTTGTTTTGTTTTACAGTTTTTGTTTTTTGTGGTTTTGTTTTTTATTTTTATTTTGTTTTGTTTTTTATAGAATACATTTATATACACAGAAAATTGAAAACAGAGCCAGATTTGCACACATATTATACTTGGTTAACATATATCTGTATCTTTATCTGTGTATATGCACATGCCCATATATTATATGTGTTTACATGTAATATATAATATATACTATAGTGTGTGTGTGTGTGTGTGTGTGAGAGAGAGAGAGAGAGAGAGAGAGAGAGAGAGAGAGAGACAGAGACAGAGAGAGACAGAGACAGAGACAGAGACAGAGACAGAGACAGAGAAGCCACAGCATATGTGGACATCACAGGAAAACCTCAGGTGTTTTTTCTCATAGTCTGCATTTTGAGACAGAGTTTTTGTTGTTAGCCACTGAACACACAATGGCTCACATGCTGCTGGGCATTCTTCTGCCCCATCTAATTATAGGAATAGCTGGATTATAGACCTACTGCTGTGCCAAGCTTTATATGGATTTTCCAGATCTAAACTGTGGTGCTCAGGTTTGCTCAGTAAGCACTTTATCCACTGAGACATCTCCTCAGCCCCCTCATTTCCTTATTATTAACAAACATCTTGTGTTTTCAGGACACATTTGTCAGCTTAATGAAGATATATTGTCATACTGTGGTTAATTGAGTCTGTACTCAAAAGGATGCCCTTGGTTCTCACCTTGCATCTCTTGACAGATACAGGATTTCATTTGAGATACCATAGTAATAGCATCTTTAGTTGCCACTGTTCCTTAAGCTGATACTGGATATGTGCAACACTTTCTTGAATTTTTCCCATTTTGAAGACCTTAGAAGCTTGGAAGACACTGCTCAGGCCTTTCCCACAATGCCCTTTGATTTGAAATAGTCTGATCCTTTTTTTTTTTTTTTTTTTTTCCCATGAAGAGGAAACAGGCATGAGAGGAAAACAACAGTGGTAAAGTGACAATTTCCTCCATCCCATCAAAGATATAAGCTCTTCACATAACTTTACATCTGTTGGTGTGCTGGCCAGTTTCTTTCTAAAGGCGTGTTTGTCAGGCTCTTCCTCCATGAGACTGTTCTTATCCCCCCTTTATATATTGTACTCTGCAAAGCATATGCACATGTGCATATGAAGACATGTGAATCTGTAACATGTTCACATGTGGATATGGACATATGTGCATATGAACATAAATGCATATGTGACATGCTCATATGCACATATGAACAGTGCAATGTCAAGTGGATGGCTATTCAAGGACTCTTGTTTTGTTTAAATAATGAAGTTAATGGATGCTTCCTACATACTAGGCCCTTTGCTGAACACTGAACACACAGTGCCAAGGTATAGAGACACCCAGTCTTCAGGTGTGGCAGAGGAATTTTGTTTGTTTGTTTGTTTGTTTGTTTGCACACAGGCACAGCCTCTGCAAAGAACAAGGAGAAGACAGAAGGCAGAGAGTTTTTAGGGGACAAAAGAAAGCTGTGCATATCAGGAATACAGGACAAAGAGGAGAAGGGATCAGGCAAAACTGGGAGAGCTGGGGGGGGGGAATCAAAGTCACATGGAGGGAGAAACTGGGCTCTATCCCCTCAAGGGCAATTTGATCCTGGGCACCACAGGCTGCTCATCCACGATGCTAAGCTGATCAACTCTATATTTTGGAGAATTTTTCTTAAGCTGTGGGAGTAGGCCTGCGCAAACTCAGATTATAGGAGGGACAATGAAGAGTCACTAGGGAAGGGAATCAGATGGGAGGTAGGTGAGGGGAAAGTTTGGTCTCTCTGAAGATGGAGATGGAGGAAGACTGGCAGAGTCCAAACTCCTTTGAGATGAGTTTTGGAGCGTGTTTGAAAGTTCACGATGAAACAATTTCGAGAGAAAGACCTGGTTTGGTTGAGTGGTCAAAGGCTCATGTGTTGGAGAGTGCACCACAGTGTGACAATATTGGGGAGAGAGAGAATTACATGGGACATGAACTTGAGAGAGTTATATGTTTAGGGGAATGTAGGAAGAGTTGAAATGGAGATATCGGAGGTAAATAGGATTATATTGTACATGTATACAACTCTAAACAAATACATTATTTAAAAGAATGTGCTATTACAGAAATAAGCCATCTAGCCTCTTCTGTACGTAGTTTCCTCCCTTTCTACTTCCTCACCTGGCTACATGCCACTGGCAGAGACCTTGAGTATGTTCAGTCGTCTGATCTTGGACTTCTAGTCTTCAAAACACTGAGCTAAATCAACTCCTTTCCCTCACACAAGCCAAGCTTCAGGTACTTTGTTAGAGCTACAGGAAATGGTCTCTTCTAGATTCACAGTGAGAAGTAGGGACATGTGCAAACAGCCCTTCCGTCACAAAAGCAGAGATGACTGAAGGTCAGGAGTGTCATGGTAACAGAACTAGTGAGCCATGGCCACTGGATAACTTATCAAGCTAGTAAAGCAGTGAGTTTGAGATCCACTCTCTCCAAAGATGATACCGAGAGCAGAGAGCTCAATAGGCAGGCAGCCATGCAATGCCATCCCTTTAGGCTCTAAATGACTGTAGGGGCATCCTATAACCCACCCCTGCTATGACTGGTTAAGACTCCACATCCCCTAGCACTTTAGGACCAGAAAATGCCCTAAGGATAACCTCTCATGTTAAGCTGCTCCCTAGATCCAAACCCCAATACAGTGATTGATCATTGAACCCATCCTCCTCCTCCTCCTCCAGCTTATTAGAGATCAGATAAGTTCAGAAGCATGTGTGTCATCAAAACACAAAGAGAGTATAAAAATACATACTGAGAATGGCAGATGAGCTGCTTTCCGCCAAAAACCGGCTGTCTGAGAGAAAGATCTATCATTCCTATTGTTCCAAACTAGGGTCCAGGGTCTTTCGGAGAAGTGGGAGAAGTTGAAATATAGCTCTCGGGCTGAGATAGGCAAATCAAGGCTATACCACCCTAGCCTTCACGAATCACTTAGGCAAAGCAGCGGGCCACCGCACACATTCTCATTCACCCTGCTTTCCACAGAAGCTCCGGCCTATTGGAATAATTGTTTCTCATCCCCCAAAGCAAATGAACCAGTCTCCTGCATTCAATCAGCCCCTTCCCTCTTTAGCTCATGATTGGCTTTCCCCATGATGCATGTTGTGTTTGCAAGCATGAAGGAAATGATATGAAAACAAATTGCTTTGTACTGTACCGTGATTGTCTGGCAATACTAAATAGAGGGCTAAGGCAGCGAGCAAAGTGCAGTTCTGAGGAGGACTGGAAACTTTCTGCCACTCTAGAGATGGTAAATGCACACTCCCACCCCCACCCCGGGGTCCATACACACACACTATCCTTTGAGCAAGCATGAATCATTTCCTAAATGTGACGAACGACTTCACACTGTAACCCGAAGCTAGGGTGGGATAAAGAGATTGTCATTTATCTTCTTGGTGAGCACATTCTCCATGCACAGCTCAGAGTCCACTTTGTTGTTCCCTGGCCATGACACTAACGTCTTTGGGAAATTCTCCAATTACAGTTTCATCGCGGTCAGCATTCATACTCACACGCTCATGGCCATTTGACATGAACACTGGTCTGGGTGCTGATTATTTTTCATAAATTCATTTGATCATTGATAAGATGGTTATTTCGATGGATGTGTCTATACACCCTCTAGCTCGTGCCTACTCTCTTGCTGGCACCAGGGATCTGGAATTGAAGGTGAATGGATTCCAGCTAAAAGCACTCGTGATACCATATTGGAGGTACAGTGGCTACCTGAGCTGCCTTCCAAAGAGCTCTAACATCCTAATGGGAAGAAACAAATTAGAGTTAATAAGTTAGATAAGAGAAGAGGTGAGAAGCTAGCCTGTGAGATCCCTGGGTTCTTCTTCCTAAAGTGAGGTTTCATGCAAGCATATAACATGCTTTGAGTATAGTCTCCCATCCACCACTATCCTCCTCTTCACCCTGTCCCTTCCCATTAGTCCCTTTGTCACCATAGACTCATCTACTACATATTTAGGTCATTTGTACACACAAGATTATATGAATGTATATAAAATCTGGAGAAAATGTGTGATATTTTTCTGTGTGAGATTCATTTCATAAGATGTTCTCTAGTTCCACCTACTCCCCAACAAATGACAAAGCTTCATTCCTCCTTCTGGCTAAAGAAATTCACACACACACACACACACACACACACACACACACATCACATTTTGTTATATGTGTTTGTCATATGTGTTAATTATCATTTGCCAGAAATCTAGGTTGTTTCTACAACTTTGCTATTGTGAACATTGCTGCAATCATTTATACAATTATTGCAGGAGGGGTGTCACATACCATCTACCCCACCTCATCTGCCTGTAATTCCTCTACTCCATTCAACAGCTCTCCTTGTCTGTCAGGTAAAATAAATAAATAAATAAATAAATAAATAAATAAATAAATAAATAAAAAGAAGCAATTTGAGAGTCAACAGAGCAATGGATTCAAAGGCTGGTCTTGCTTCATATTAACTATGTTAATTGGAAGAGTTACTGAATTACCCCTATACTACCCAATATAAATACCTTACAGGTATATTGTAAAATGGACAAAGTCAAATTTACAACACACACACCATTTTGTACACTTTGGCAACAGCTAATATGCTTATCTTCCCCCTCACTGATAATCCATGTAACACCAAGGAACATTGCAGGAGATGGAGGAGCACCATGAAACAATGTTCTGCATCTGCCATGGTCTTGCAGCTGTGAATGGTCATGAACATCTGTCCCTGAGCAACTATTGTCAGTTAGTGTTGGCTGAGGGAGCAGGAAGTGATTTCTTGAGTAGTGTAGACACTGGTAAGCTGCTGATATTCCAGTAAAAAAAACAACCCTATTTAAATTGAGTAAGTCACATACATACACTCACACACACACACACACACACACACACACACACACACACACACATTCATACACTCAAAACATGAAGTATGAAGGAGACTAGTTACGAAGAAGGGGGTCAGCAAGAGTGTAAGGAGGATAAGAAATGGTCATGAAGTTGTGAATATGATCATAGTATATTATATATAGGTTTGAAATTATAAAAAAGAAAGTATTATAATTCATACATGTGAGCTTGTCCTCAATGACATGCTATATATAATACAGAACATACAAAATATTCTTTCTCCAGCAAACATGATAGATGCCTATGTACAGCTATTTGTTTTTGGAGTGGAGGATGTGGACTCTGTGATATCTTTCTATTGTGTCATAAAATAGATGTGTGACAACTGCCCTGGCTAGGGGACAAGGGGAGAAAGTCAGGTAAAAAGGACACACAGAAATCCTGCTCAAGCTGCTTCCCATTAGACAAGGGCATGCTGAGTGTGGTCTTCCTTTTTATGCCTTTCCCTCTGAGGACATGTTATGTGAGAAACTGATGCCAAAAACCAGATGGAGAGGGGTGGGGGTGACAGAACAAAAAACTGATTGAGAATACAGGTGGTTAAGTTCTTCAAGACATGGTTCCAGTACCTCGTGCTGCTGCTCGCTAGCTACCCATTCTTTCTTGTGAGATATGTTTAACTCTGAAATTCTTTCTGAATTCACTTGTAAAGTGAATCAATACAACTCACCTCCTGGAGTTGCTAATGCTGATTAAACATGAGAATACAGGAACACTGTGTGGTGCCCACTAAATACAGAGAGAGTAGGATAGCGAAATACTGCAATGGGTAAAGCCTTGTGCAGGCATGGGGTTCAGAGCACCAGCACCTACATAACAAGTTGGCCATCACCATGGCATGTGCCTACACTTCCAGTGCTAGGAGATAGAGAGGAGGAGCCTAGAGTTTTCTGGCCAGCTAGACTAGCCAACTGGGTGAGCTCCAGATTCACTGAGACAACCTCAGTAAGGTGTGGAGCAATGGAGACTAAAGCAGCCTCTAGTCTCTGTACATGTACAGACTTGCTCATGTATCAGCACATTGTACACACATATGCCAAATGCAAACACACACCACACACACACACACACACACACACACACACACACACACACACATGGTTTGGTTAGTAGCAGAGAAGAGGTGGTAAAAGCCAAGTAGAGATAGAGCTAACGGTCATTTTTCAGTAAAAGAATCATCTTAATTAAATAAATATTTCTTACAAATACTTAAATCAAAGTAAGTATTGACAGCGAAGTTCACTCTGCACTGTAAAACATTATGTATACACTCCATGATAAAGGACTGTCTATATACCACAAATAAATTCTACTGCTGTCAGCTACCTAACTCTTCATGAATGTGAGACTCGTTGGAATTTCGAAGACATTGGAAAGAATGCTTGGGATTCAGGTAATTAACAGTGAGATTTGCTTTTCCATTTGTTCTTTCTGTGTCAGATGAATATAAATTCAACATGTGTTCTCAAACACTTCAGCTCACTGCTTTTTTTTGGCATGTTTTTCTCCTTTGAAGACACAAATTCTAGCCAGAAAATTTCCTGTCTTCTGCATATCCATGGACTCTTAAAGTCTGGGTTATACATCTGATGATGGATTCTCCTATAAAGAGCATAAACGGGGGATTGAAAAGGTGGTTTGGTGGTTGAGAATGCTCAGTGGTTAGCAACACTAGCTGCTTTTGCTGAAGAACCAGATTCTAGTTCCCAGCACCTATGTTAGGTGACTCACAGACATCTGTAATTCCTGTTCTAGAGGATCTGATGTTGTGTTCTGGCCTCTGTGATAGGCAACTGAGCATGCATGTGAACACACACACACACACACACACACACATGAGCACACACACACTCACACACACCAAATAAATATAAACATTAAAGAACAGAATCAGTGGCTCTTTTCAAGGTCACACTCAATTACTGGCCCACAGCATAGATGACCTCCGTGGGAAACCATGTAGTTTTCTCCTCAAGTTTCCTTGTCCATACCAAGTTAGGTTCTTGCAGTGAAGGTGTGCTCTCCATGGTACCCAAGGTGCAGTCTCTGGAGACTTGCAGGATTAGGAACTGCCATTACAGCAGCAAGCCATGCTGAGCATCTCTCAATGAATATATTCCAAGAGGAGAGTCTGCCTCCAAGGATTTCTTTTAAAGGATTTTGAGCAGGGTAAGCCTTTAATTCATGCTGATTATTTTAATTCTATGGGGTCATTTTTACCAGCTTCATCATCTGCACTCATTAGAAGTCTTCAGAGAACATTATTCGACCAGAAGTTTTAAAATTGAAAGGAATTTTTCAATCTGCTATCAGAAGATTACTGTTTTCTTTTTGTTTAAAGTTTCATATAAATGCATATGATATGGTTTAGTCTATTTTAACCTTCATCCTCACCTCCCCATTCCTTCCCTATTCCTCTACATCACTTCCAACTTTACATCCTCTCTCTCTCTCTCTCTCTCTCTCTCTCTCTCTCTCTCTCACACACACACACACACACACAGTGTTACCTGTATGTTTATGAGTAACCATCCATTGAGACCACTGGCAAACTTTCAAGGTTCACACCCCTCAGGAAAAATTACTGTACTTTTCATTCGCCCAGCAACCATTAATTAACAATGGTTCCTCAACTAGAGATGGCTCTTCATAGGTTCCTCCCCTTCCTATGCTTGAAATTTACCTGGCTTGATCGTGTGTGTGTGTGTGTGTGTGTGCGTGTGTGTGTGTGTATTGTACATGCAGACAAAGATACTATGAGCTCATTTGTGAAATAGCTCTATCATGTCCAGCAATTGATAGTTCATTGATAAAAATAATTGCATATGGATCTTACAATCTTTCTGGACTATCTTCTGCAATAATCAATGAGCCTTGGGTGAGGGAAAATAATACAGATGTATCATTTTATGCCCAGTATTGCACAGTCTCTTTTTCTCTACATAGTATGTAGTTGTAGGTCTTCACATTAGTTGTTATCTTTTAAAGAGAAAGATTCTGTCATGACAGTTGGGAGATGCACTAATCATGGGAATGAAGATAAGAACATAGAGGACAATTTAATTTATGTCCCTTTAGTGTAATAATAATATTAAACTCCCCTCTAGGACCTGTGGCCTAGCTAATCACAAGATTTTGGCAGGTAACATAACCTGGCCTGAGCTCTGTCTTGTAGTCTGGGCTTTAATACTAATCAGAAAGTGACTGCTTGCTCCATAGCATTCATGCCACCATTTCAAAATGTGGCCCTTGTATTGCCAGTCTACTCTTTGTTGTAGATCACAGGGTTCATGTATGGATCAATTTCTTGCATAAGTTTCCTCCAAGTATATAGTGTATTCAGCAACATGGCCTTACCATCAGATTCTGAAGGAAAACCCAAAGCAATGTAAATAGCATGTAATGTTTGCTGGTCTCTACAGGACCACACTAGGCAATAGTTCAAAATCAGGTAACCCATAGCTGGCACATGGCTTTTTATTTAAAACCTTATGGTGTGAAGGAGAGCCATTGTTCCCTTCACCTCCAGCATAGAGTGTCTCTACTTAAATGCCTTTTATATACTTGTGTTCTGTGTGCTTTTTCAAAGGTGTTCAGTGTTAGCTAACTCTGTATACCCTCTGCCCCCCCTTCTCTAATGCTAATTAAAGGACACTCTTCAAGAATCTGACCCCTATGAATCCTGCAAGCTACAACAAAGAGTAGACTGGCAAGACCTGGCTACCAAACAGAAGGTGCTACAAATGCTGTGGGGGCAAGCAATGGTGTTCTGATTAGCATTCTCTCATTTGGTCTTTCCTCTTTCACTGTTTCAGTTTCTAGTTTCCTAATTTATGTGTGTGTTCCAGTTCAAAAACATACATCCAGTGTTCCAAATCAAGTACATAAGAGAACCCTTGAAGTGTTTGTCATTCTGCATCTCTGGCACCTCACATGTAATACAGAAGTTGCCCGGCAGCCGGGCCTGGTGGCGCAGGCCTTTAATCCCAGCACTCGGGAGGCAGAGGCAGGCGGATTTCTGAGTTCGAGGCCAGCCTGGTCTACCAAGTGAGTTCCAGGACAGCCAGAGCTATACAGAGAAACCCTGTTTCGAAAAACCAAAAAAAAAAAAAAAAAAGTTGCCCGGTAAACATGGCCCTGTGTGACTCTAATCTGATAAAACTTTCAAGAGGCAATACTGCATGAGCATTCTTATCAGTCAAGTGAAATCTACATTCAAATCTTTGGCAAGGCAAGGATACCAAAAATTTTATCTGCTTTGATTTCTGAAGGTTTTTTTTCTTTATTCTGACTGGGTTAAGCCTGTTTAGAATCCAAATTCAAGTAAGACAGTGTTAGGTTCAGCCTCAGAGAGACAGTAGTCATTTTAGATACAAATTTGAGAGAGATGAACAACCCAGAGGTATTCATACCAACCACTATATATTATGAAGAAACTTCGTATAGGAGGATCCTGATGAAATTAAGAATCAAATCTCAACAGAAGACTCTCTTCAAGTGTTTTATTTACAGAAAATCCACATCTCCCCATGTTGTGTTTCTTCTCCTGTTTTCCAGAGAGGGCACCAATGACAGACCAAGGAGAAAATCCACTGAGGTGTAGCTCAGTGAGCCAATGAGTTTATTGGGGTTATTTACTGTAGTATGGGCAAAAGATTCCTTAAAGAAGCATGGGTATCTCAAAGAAAGCTGTATCATCAAAAGTCCATGATAGCACAGATGATGGCTCAAGAAATCTGCATCCCAGAACTTCTTGGGCAACTGAAAGGGAGCTGCATAGTACCCTTCCTTACTCCAGCAATGACTGGGGACTTATGTAACTCAGGGAGAGACTTTGTGGATATCTTAGCTTTTGCACTTCACGAGTGTATGTATGCACTTCTTTTTTCTCTCCAGGAAGAGAAAGTCTTCAATCCAGAGGAGACAGATAAACAGCAGTTCATTTTCTGCTGTGAATGGCAATTTTCCTTGGTCAGATGTTCTCAAAGCAGAGTTGATTGCCACAGTGCAGGAGCCTCTACTTGACAAAAGAGCTATGCCTATTATATAAAACTCTGACTATATCATATACAGGCTTGGTACTAAGTGCTTCCTAATGAAGCATCTCATTTCTTGCTCCTAGAAATACTCAGGGTTAGTATTGTATGCAGTCAAAACGGAGTTAAACACTGGGCCAAATCTGCATAGCATTTAAAATTTGGAATAAGAATTTGAACCCAAACAATGGGACCCTCGCTGCTCTCCCCAATGCATGTCCTATATTTCAACACAAGGCCACCTTATCTTTGACTGTGCTCAGAGGAAAGAGCACATACTTTCAACCATACAGATCTTGATATTAAAGATGTATATTCTCTCTCTCTCTCTCTCTCTCTCTCTCTCTCTCTCTCTCTCTCTCTCTCTCTCTCTGCACTTGCAGGTCTTTCCCTTTTCCTTGTTCCCAAATTAGAATCAGTGAATCAGTAAAATTGGGCTGCCAGTGGAAGGATGACTCTGGGTCATCTCTACCTGCTCTTCGGGCATGGCCACATCTTACCCACAGACACCTTTTAGCTGCTTTCTTGCACTCTGGAAGTTGGCTAAGTTGGAAGGCAATCTTGCCCTCTGTCTAGCTTTTGCATGCTTTGCATAAGCAAATGAGCCTCTGGAGGTCACTGAGGAACCAATCAGTGACAATTATTTCAACAGTCACTCATTCCTTCAACAAACAATTACTGTTTGGTTAGAGGAATGGCCAGGTTGGAGCCGGTAGATTCTGTCAACTTTGATGGTTCTGAACACTAACATTGTGTACTGTGAATATATCTTAGGTTATTACTTGTGTCAATTTGTGTGTGAACACAGGGGTCTAATATTTATTCATATGCAGGGACATTTTGTGTCTCTTTGCTCTTAAGAGTTATAATGGTCACCTTCACTTTGCCCAGTCCTGCCCTCTAGTATCCAGCTAGCAATTATATACATGCAAGAAGCTTTTTAAAAATCTCTTTTTAAAGAAAATCTTTTTGTTTTATGTGTGTTAAAGGGTTGCTCATGTCTTGGTGCATGTCTGGAGGTCAGACCACAAATGTGTCAGTGTCTGAAACAGTGTCTTTTTTCATTGGCTGTTGCATACAGCAGGCTAGCTGGATGGAAGACTTTCAGGGTTTCCCATGTCCACTTCCCCTCTTATCGCAGAAATCCAGGGATTACAGATGTGTGATCTTTGTCCAGCTTTTACATAGGTTCTGGGGATCCAAATCGTGGTCAGTAGGCTGGTGTGGTGAGCACTTTACCCACTAAACTCCTAGGCCCAGTGTAGAGTCACCTGACTTACTTACTCTACAAGTTCAAATCAAGGAGAATGGTTTCTTCACTGTGTCTAGCCTATTAGTGACTCCCTGGGTATTGGTTTAGAGTCAGATTCTCAGGGTATACCAACAGCTGGGTGAGGAGTAAGGAGCAAGCTTGTTCATCCCAACGGCTAAACCTTAAGAATTAATCACAATGTTCAGCACACACTAAGCCCTCAACTGCCATTCTAAATAACAATGATGAGGTAGACAGTGATATCTAAACACTAGAACTCTCTCTCTCTCTGGCCATCAGAAAAACTCTTGCATCTATGGCACCAGTACAGTTTCCAACATAGAAATTGACTATTCCAGATACTCCCAATGTCTTGATGGCTCAGCCAAGGGACTTCTTGAAAGTATTAAATGGCAGCTCTCACCTTTAAAGCCAGAAGGAACCTTCCTTCTTCCTAGAAAGGTTTCCTAACTTCGTCTGCTGCAATAACTAACAATGGCAGACTGTCAGGAGAAAAGGCACCCAAGTTTATTGTAACAACATGAAGGAGACAGAGCACCCAGGAAGACCAAGAAGTTTACATGTCCCTTTAGTGGCTAAAGGAAGGCAGTTTAGAGGAATAGCAAGGAGGCTTGAGAACAAATGGATGGCCTTCAGCTATAGTGATAATTATAGACCTATTTTTGACAACTTAATTTTTCAGCTGTGTCTAACCTATGGCCAATGTTTTCCTACTCAAAAGTATAAACATATTCAAATGTTATGGGATTTTTGAGGGGTAGTGGTATCTAGATTACATGACTCTTGTGCATAACCTATGTATATGAGAATGCCATGGCTCAGTATCAGCATTTATGTGAGTTTACTAGGGAGAAAGACCTTTGCTTGTACTCAACAGTAGAAGGAAGTATGGAGGGCTTTAGGAGAACCCAGTCACATAGATCGTGGTTCTTCCACTGGCTAGCATACTCTCAGAACGCCAAGGTGTCACAATTGTGATGTCAGTGTCTGAAACCCACATTCCTCTAAATGCTTTAAATTTATCATACTAACTTCCTTGTTGTTTACCAGTCCCAGACTAGAACATGATGCTCTATAGCCAATCCCAATCAAGCTTTTGCTTGAAAAGACCCACCTTGTAACACCCTTACATCAATAAGTATCTTTCGTCAAATACACGTGTAGGAGTTTATGTGTCTCTCTGTGGTGGTAGGTTATATCCTAGAAGGAAAGTTCCCTGTGTTTACAGCACTTCTCCCTGCAACAGGAGTGAAAAGAAGTGAGAAATAACAATGACCATATCTGAGTGAAAAGTGTCCAAGGGGATACTGATAAAGATTATCTTTTGAGGGCAAGAAATGTATTAGAAGAGTCATTAATGGCACAGACAGACAGACCAATGCAGTATGGTGGGGGCTCTGAGGAGAAATCAGTTCCACAGACAGAGAGTCTCTTCTTGCATTATGCTTTTAGAGGTAGGGGGGAGTCTAGCACATGATTGACAGGTAGTCTATGGTGTAGGCTCACAGTCCAGCTGGCTCTGATTCTTGAGCAGCATGAGGTCTCTCAGTTCTGGGCCTGTAGGCAAAATCATTTATGAGGGTGGGGAAAACAAGATTCCTGCAAAGACAAGTAAATAGAGGAGCTTTACACAACGGCACAGCCCTGGCTAACAATGGATAGGAAGTTCTCAGCTCTCAGGTATGAAGACCTAAACTAAGTTCAATGCCAAGAACCCAGGTCAAAAATCAAGTGTGGTAGCACATACTTATAAGTCCAGCATTGAGGAGGTAGAGACAGGAGCTTCCCTGGGGCTCACAGTACCTTCAGAATGACACTCAAAGTTATCTCCCTTGTCCCTACCAACACAGGTACTAAATGAACACATACAACTTATCTGTCATGGCAGTCAGAGAGTCCAGCAGTGGTCCCTCTGCTGATAAGAAAATTTGATTGGCCGATATTTGTGACAACCAAGGATGTGGCCATAGCCTCTAGACTTTCCCATGGGAAGAATTGATTTTGTCTCTTAAAGAACTGTGATTCTTATTCATGATGACAAAGTCCAGGTTCAGGGTCATCCTCACTCCAAAGAAATCTTATGCCTGTAGAACTGAGAATCAGTTACTTGAAATACCAAGAATAGCTAGCATCCAGTCCAGTCCAAAGAATACTTTGGCTCTTGCTTTCAAAGGCAGCCTGTAGTTTTCCATGTGTTCATGATCATTGTAGAAATAACTAGCATTTCAATAAAGTCCTTTCAGATCTCACCGCTCTCCATGGGCAGCAGGAAACTAGTGCCTTTTGGGAGGAGGAGGAGGCTGGCAAAGCTAACTCATTGGGGATGAAAGGGGGACAGGAGAAAGGAAGAGCAAGAAATACATTTCAATTTTGGAGTGATAATGGGATGCTGAACTGTCCAAATAATTATCGCAAGTCCCCACTTCCGCTTTAGTGTAGAGCCCCCCTCCAGGCCATCCTGCTTTGACACCTACTGAACTTAATTTAGGGGGAAATGTCTACTAAGAACCCTCTATTGAGAAGGTCTTAGGAGGAGCAGTGGGTGGTGTATTTAAATGATAATGGAATACACCAGAACAGGGCAAGCCTCACATTCCCTAATAGCTAGAGTTTGCACCACTAATAATAACTTTAAGAGTAAGAATGTCAGAAAATGGGAATAAGAATGAAAAGACATTTTTTGCCCTGAATTTCTTATGAGATGATCTTTTGTGCAAAGCTTTGGGTAGAAGAGAGTTGGAGGACCTGGAGGCAGACCAAGAGTCTCTATTTTCCCTCGTCTACCCACTTCAAAATGTCACTTCTCTTCCCTTTTGATGGATTTAAAAGTAAAATCTTTATCAGCTACAAATCACTGTGAGAAGCCATTGCACATCTAAACCATAGTGTCCAAAAGGGACGAGTCCAAGAGGGAGGGCTAAAGCTGCAGCAGCTCACAGGTACTCTGTATTCAAGGCGCCTGGCTCCATCAGATTTCTCATTAGAAACACATGCCCCCATCAGTGCAGGCTAAAGCATTCCTCTCACGCTGAGTGAATAGGAAATGTCAAAGTGATTAGCATAGACTGGCCCATGAGCGGCACGTAACAGAAGCAACCTTGATAAGGTTCCTATCGCTGAATTAGAAGATATATGCACAGGGGATTTTTTATCAAACACCAAACACATCTTCTAAATGCACTGGGAGGACCAAATGTTGTGCTTAGAGGAGATGAGTGGAGTGTGTAGTCTGACCTCTTAGTGTGTGTACCTGTCCCACTGCTGGTGTCTGCACTGGAGGCTACTGGAGAAAGCTAAATTCTGCCTACTGTTCCCTCACTCCAGTGTCTTAAACCTGCCCTTCATAGGATGATGAGGCATTTAGGAGCTGATTTGCTCAAAGCAATGATGCTCACAAGGAAACTAAAAGCGGAATGACATTCAATTGTGCCTTGCCTTTATTTTGTGCCTGTCTCCTGAACTTTGGGCTAGACTCCTGGTTTACTCTTCATGGGCATGTTAATCACTAAGTAGTGTCTACCAAAGGCATCTCATCCTTTTTCAAGGGTGAAGGCACACAGAGAGAAGTCAATGTTGCAAAACATCAGTCATCTCTTATTCAAGAAAGGGCATAGCCTCCCAGGTTCCCCCCCCCCCAAGATGAAAGCAACGATCTCCGGATAGCAAGGCTGCACCCTAGGGTAGGATAAAGTCCCTCCCAGGGGACCATTTCTTAGGGACATGCCGTCATCTAAGGTAATTTGAACTTCTTCAGATCACCTTGCAGAAAGAGAGCTTGGGTACCAATCTATCAGCTCCTCTAAGCCACTTGGGGCTTAGTTTTTGTCACCCTGACACAAACAAGTGTCACTTTGGAAGAGGGGACTATAATTGAAGAATTGTCCCATCACATTAGCCTATGGAAACATTTTCTTAAGTAATGATTGATGCGGGAGGGTCCAGCCCTGTGCCTGTGGACCTCTCAGCGGGTGGTCTTCCTCCTGAACTACTTAAGAAGGCAGATTGAGCTAGTCAGGGGGAGCAAGACAATAGGAGTCATTCTTCTAAGGCTCTGAATCAGGTGACTTCTGCCTCCTCCCTTCAGTTTACTTCCCTGAGCTATGACAATGACCTTATGTGTTGGGGTAAAGCAACACCATCCCTTCCCACATTGCTTTTGGTCATGATCTACATCACAGTAATAGAAATCACTGGAACTGAAATTGGTGCCAAAAGTATCGCTTGTAGCAGAGCTGACCATGTTACTGTGGAGAGGATTGTGAAAGGAATTTGAAACTTTAACCTGTAAAAACCACTGGGTGCTTAGAGCTTAATGGGTTGTTCTGTGAGCGCTTGAAAAACAACAATGTTGAGAGCAATCCAGACAACGGAAGCCTGGAGAAGTCTCCAGAGTCTCTCTCAGGGCCATTTGCTTGGTATTTTGAATCAAGGATCTGTGGGGTTTGGTCCACTGGAGCTGAAGAAGAATCAGCTGTGATTAACAAGAGACCAGCACCACTGAAGTGAAACTTGGCTTTCCTGGGACAATCAATGCTGGTTAGCTAGGGCTGAGAAATCAACTGGGATTGAGAGACCAGCACAGTTGAGATGAATTCTTCTGTGTGAGTATTTTCTCAGGGTCAGAACACAGAAGCTGTGTTCCAGAAGGGACTAAGACTGACAGCTAAACTTGATTAATGTGTAAGGGTCTCCGATGTGTTCCTGGTTTGGGTAGCATGAGAATGGGAGGATTTAATGTGTTCATGGAGAGCAGCTGAGGCTTGTTATGGTGAGGGCCAGGAGAAGCCTTTGGTGAAGGTGAAGCCTCAGTTCCAGTAGAAACCCAAGGACTGGAGCAGGCCATAGAAAATTGTTGAGTCCTGTCACCATGTAAAAGGTCAATGAAAAAAGCCCTGAGGAGGCTTTTGGTGAAGTTGCAACATAGTCCCTAGTATATTGGAGATTTCAGGGGATGACATGAGGTGTGAACATGTACCCAGAATTAATTTGCATGTATCCATCTTTGTAGAACTAATTTTCCAAGTACTTGTGGGTTATAATTGTTTGCCTCCTATAACTCAAGTGTTGGAACTGTCATTCCCAACATCAACTATCAAAAACTATGGCATTTAGAAGTGAGATTTTGGGGAACTGATAGAGTCACAGGGTGAAAAGACCAAACCATCTATGCATTTGTGAATTAATAGGTTGTCAAGGGAGGGGGT
The DNA here is from genome assembly GCF_900095145.1 of Mus pahari. Classification (NCBI taxonomy): domain Eukaryota; kingdom Metazoa; phylum Chordata; class Mammalia; order Rodentia; family Muridae; genus Mus; species Mus pahari. Next base: position 2,453,477 of record NC_034601.1, on the reverse strand, counting down.
TCTCTCTTGGCATCTTACCCAGTGATACACATTGACTTTGCATGGCACAGAAAGAGGTCTCTAACAAACAGATACCAGTATGATACTCTTGGTTTTCTCAGCCTCTATAACTGTGAACAATAGATATGTGTATTCTTTATAATTTATTAAGTCTCAGTCATTCTGCTAGAGCAAAAAGCTAAGGTAACTAAGATACCTCTAACCCTGCCTCAGACTGAAGAGCTTTCTAAACTACAAGCAGACCAGCATGGTTCCTCTGAAAGGGAACTGGATGCTTTTCAATTATCCTTTGAGTTTAGCATGGCATATTTACTATGCTCATGATAGAGAGTAAAGTGGCCCCAAGAGGTATCCACATTCTACTCTCCAAGTCTGAACATCTTACATTAACAGTGCAAGCGAAGGGTGATGACTGGCCCATCCCACAGGAAGACTACTGTGAGTTGATGGAGGGGACATCAAGATGACAACATGAGTTCCTGAAAGTGACAAAGGGAGATGGAAAAACAGCTAGTGTTTTTTTACTTTGTAGACAAAGAACTCAACACATTTTGAAGACAGAAACTGGCCACTGGGCAAGGCAGGAAGATAGCTCATAGAAGCAGGGAAATACAAGAGAACTGCCTTTTCCTCACAAAAGCTTCAGGAGTAATCTAGCCTTGTGGACATTTTAAGTTTTGTTTGATGAGACAAACTTCTAACTTCCAAAATGATGAGACAGTAACTCTGTGTTTTAAAAAGTTGACTTTTGATAAGTGATGTCTTAGGAGCCTGAGGAAGAGTGAGCACATTGCAGCTGAGCCAGTGTACTTTTGCGCATGTCTGGTGCTCTTGATGCCATGTTGGTTTGGGTTCTCTGGTGTTAGTGCTATCAAAGGGTATCCAGATATGCAGTCATACCCTGCCCTTCATGACTCTTTGCACTTAGCCTACTTTGGAGTGAACTGTGCCTAACTGGGCCACCGTACTCCACTTTTTTCCTCACACTAAAAACAGTTAGGCTTTCCCCCACTCAGGAACACCCCCCCACCCGGATTAGACCCATTTATCTGGCTGTGGAAAACAAACAAACAAAAAGTAAAAAAAAAAAAAAAACAAAACAACAAGAAAATCAACTCAGAGATTTTTCTGATAGTTTCCAAAGTTTGGGTCCATGGTCATTAGACTAGTATTTCTGAGCTGTGGGCAGGCAGGAAATCAACAGGGCAGATTGAAGCTGCTTGCTTCAGATGGCTGGGAAGGGAGGGACAGTGGAAGACACACCCTTCAAAGGCACATTCCAAGGGCCTCTTTCTCCAACCAGTTCTCCCACTGGCCAATAGCCAAGTCTGGACTCTATCAACTGGCCAAAACCAGTTGAACCAGTGTTCTAGGTCAGCACGCCCATGATCTCACTGCTTCTGGAAACGTCCTCACAAATACAGACTTTGCCAACCTTGTAGGTGGTTTTCAATCTGATCAAGTCAGCAGACAGAACCGGATGGTCATCACGCACACATCTTCAACACTTTATCATCTTCAGCACTTTATGGGTTGTTCCTGCAATGTGGAATGACTGATTTTGCTGGCTAGAACTACCTTTTTTTTGTTGTTTTGTTTTTTTGTTTTTTTTTTTTTTTGTTTTTTTTGTACGAAGGTCCTTAATTCCAGGAACATTGGAATGCCTGGCTATACTTTCAACTCTACCTTCATCAGGAGCACAGTGCTAGACATATAGTAAGTTCTCAATAAGATAACAAATTAGGGAGGGCTGCCTCCAAAACCTTTCCCTTGAGATCTAGCCAAGTCCCTGTTTCTGTCCACTCCATTTCATCGTGTGTGCCTGCCCCTGGCTTCGGCTCTCTGGGAGTTAAGCAGTTCTATGGTTCTATTGGTTTACTCACCACCCTTCCTGGGCCCTCTTTCTTTCTCCTGGGTTATGACAGTTATGTGTTCCTTGCTCAGGCATTCAGTTAGTTCACACATGTTACCATGGCAGGAAATCAGAAGCACATTTTGATAAATGCCTACAGGATTCAAATTGTCCTTCACTCTCCAAAGCAAGCACAAACAGTATTAATGATCACAATCCTGAGACGTTGGACAGATGTGTACCTTCTCAGAGAAGAACAGACCTTCTCAGGGTCTCCTGGGTGCAATTGTGAGACTTAACAATGAATATGGAATTACACAGTCGGGTAGCCACACTGGGGGATTTGCAGCCTTTAAAGCACCCTTTAAAAGAAAGGAAGGGCTGTGTTCAGTTCAAGTGTTTCATGGGTGTAAGGATTATTCTTTGCTTTAACTGTATTAAGCTGCAGCTCTCAAACATAAATATTAATATAAGTCAAGTAATATGCCTATAAGAAGTTCAAATCCCCATACAGGAACACCCCTGAGCATTCTACCAAGCTTCCCCTGATTTTCCTGAAGTCTATGTGAAGGAGGGAGTCTCTGAATCTAAGCCTCATTTCCACACAGACTCTGAGTGCTCTCCAGTCACTGCTACAGATAATTCAGATCCTGGGTGAAGCCTGAAAAATAATTTCAGGTATTTCCATGGAGAGGATGCTGATAAACTTTAAAATATGATAAGTTATCAAAAGAGTAACATTGTGTCAAAGGCAGGAATTTCGGTATAATCCCTTCCATGGCTTACAACAATGGATCAAAGGGAACACGTGTATATTTTTTGTATTGGAATGGAAAGACATCCAAGAGAGGTGTAGAAGAAATGAGATAGCCATCAAATATTATCTATGCTATAGCAGGAAGAGATCCTAGTCACTATCAGACAGTATTAATCAAAGATGTCTGATAGTAAAATATGGTGTTTTACATACCACAGACCAATATTATCTGAATTACTTAGATAAAATTGCTTAAGTTATTGTCTGTGTGTCAGGTAGCAAAAAACAGTTCCTTGAGGACCAATTTCCTGCTTTGTGGCTTTTTGAATCTGTTATCTACTTAGAGACTTGGCATGAATTTGGACTGGAGGAAGAGCATACACGCTCTGATTATGAGAGTTGGTACACAAGGAGTGTTATCCCACAGAGGGATAAGCAGCTTCTTAGAAAGATGCTTGGAAAATATAGAGGATTCATCTCAGTGTGGGGTCACTTTTATGTGGTGTTCAGGGATGCTGTCATCAAAGTGGTTGTGTGTGTGTGTGTGTGTGTGTGTGTGTGGTATTTTCCAGATATGGTCTTATATATGAACGTATTACTTAGGCCTTCCTAAGACATTTACTAGAATAAAAAGGCACAAGTATATTTAGCATAGTCCACCTCTCATGTGCAGCATGGAGGAAAGCTGCACCCTTGCATATTGTCTCTCTGTTCAGACTTATTAATGATGTGCCACTCCTATGTAGTTATTCCAGCTCCTCTGCCATGCTGCCCCACTTCAGTACCTATCATTTAGTCACAGCACTGTTCTGTTATGTCTTAGGGCACTGCCCACCACTGAGTAATTCAAGTTTATTTTAGCTTATAATCTGGGGCTGCAACCTTCAAGGGCAACATGCCAGCACCTGCTCAATTTGGGAAGACTTGGTGCAGCATCACAACACGGCATAAGGAACGGGAGGTAAACAAAAGTGAGCAAAGAGAGAAAGCAAAGGGCCACTGCAGATCATCCCGGGAAGCCAACGGAACCATAGCCAGAAAGACAAACTACATATGTCTCCTCTCATCCATAGACCCTAGATAACATGTAATGGTACACAACACACACACACACACACAACACACACACACACACATCACAACACACACACACACATCACAACACACACACACACATCACAACACACAAACAGGGAATAGGAAAGGATTGTTTGGATAGTGCTGGGGAGAGGGGGACCGTATAGGCTAAGGGGGACAGTGCATCATTGTGGATAAAATATCATTTTGAAACTATTACTTTGCAAAGGAGCACATAGCACTTTTTGTTGTTTGTTTGTTTGTTTTTGCTGAGTCCTTCTTTGAGACTTTGTGGATAAGAAACAGGAGGGGGAGAGAGAGAGAGAGAGAGAGAGAGAGAGAGAGAGAGAGAGAGAGAGGAGCTCAGTGGTTAAGAGCACTGACTGCTCTTCCAAAGGTCCTGAATTCAATTCCCAGCAACCACATGGTGGCTCGCAACCATCTGTAATGGGATCTGATGCCCTCTTCTGGTGTGTCTGAAGACAGCGATAGTGTACCCACATTAAAAAATATATATAAATAAATCTTTTTAAAAAAGAAATAGGAGAAATAATATACAGTGTATATAATTGGGAAGCACACAGTTCAAAGTATGGATAAACAAAGTTCATTTCCTGACATCTCTGTGAATGGAAAGCGGTGAGTACTGGGCACACTCTAACCTAGCAGGTTAAAACAAATGGGTCACACTGAGAAATATTTTCCTCAATGGAAATTTCAGAGAGCATGTGGTAAATTATCCTCATTCCCAATGGAAAAGGAAGAAGAGGAAGTAGCCTGCAGTCATAGGGCAGACACTTGGCACTTAGGCCTTCGGGCATGCTAGGTGAGAACCCTATCACTGAGCTACATCTTAACCCTGCACTCTAGATGTTCACTGAGAGAAACTGAACATGAAGTACTTTGACCAGGCTCACAGCCCCTTTGCCACCATTCACGGAAGACGATCATCACACATGGACTTCCCATGTCCTTTCTGACCTTCTATGTAGTCAGCCTAACATACCACAATGCTTTACAATCAGGAGCCTGCTCTACTGCAGACATTAACTCCGCACCTGCCAGGTCGTCAGCAGATAGATGTCCAGTTCTTTAGAAGTAGCTCAACATGAAGAAACTGATAGAGAGAGATGTTTGGAAGTAGTACGAGACCAAGCCAGAACTGGAGGTCAGTTTGAGGCACGAAATCCAGTTCTCTGGGAACCACAAGCCCAGTCCAAGGCAGAGTACAAGGTTGAATGGCTAATTAGAAAGGATGGGTTTTTGCTTTTCTGAACCATGGCATCTGTAATTTTTTTCCTTTCCTTTTTTTTTTTTTTTTTTTTTTTTTTTTTTTTTTTTTTTTTTTTTTTTTTTTTTTTTTTTTTTTTTTTTTTTTTTTTTTTTTTTTTTTTTGATTTGATGTTTTCTTTATTTACATTTCAAATGTTATCCCCTTTCCTGGTTTCCCCTCCAAAAACCCCCTATCCCATCCCTCCTCCTCCTGCTCACCAACCCACCCACTCCCACGTCCTGTCCTGGCATTCCCCCACACTGGGGCATCAAGCCTTCTCAGGACCAAGGGCCTCTCCTCCCATCGACGTCCAACAAGGCCATCCTCTGCTATATATGCAGCTGGAGCCATAGGTCCCACCATGTGTACTCTTTGGCTGGTGGTTTAGTTCCTGGGATTTCTGGGGGTACTGGTTGGTTCATATTGTTGTTCTTCCTATGGGGCTGCAAGTTCCTTCAGCTCCTTTGGTCCTTTCTTGAGCTCCTCCACTGGAGACCTTGTGCTCAGGCTAGTGGTTGGCTGAGAGCATTCACCTCTGTATTTGTCAGGCACTGGTAGATCCTCTCAGGAGACAGCTTTATCAGGCTCCTGTCAGCAAGCACTTGTTGGCATCCATAATAGTGTCTGGGTTTGGTGACTGTATATGGGATGGATCCCCAGGTGGGGCAGTCTCTGGATGGCCTTTCCTTCAGTCTCTGCTCCACACTTTGTCTCTGTATTTCCTCCCATGGGTATTTTGTTTCCCCTCCTAATAAGTACCAAAGAATCCATACTTTGGCCTTCCTTCTTCTTGCGCTTCATTTGGTCTATGAATTGTATCTTGGTTATTCCAAGCTGTGCTACTATCCACTTATCAGTGAGTGTATACCATGTGTATTCTCACTCCTCCACTGCTGGTATAACCACTCTGGAAATCAATTTGGCAGCTCCTCAGAAAATTGGACATAGTACTACTGGAGGACCCAGCTATACCACTCCTGGGCATATACCCAGAAGATGCTCCAGCATGCAATAAGGACACATGCTCCATTAAGTTCATAGCAGCCTTATTTATAACAGCCAGAAGCTGGAAAGAACCCAGATGTCCCTCAACAGAGGAATGGATAAAGAAAATGTGGTACATTTACACAATGGAATAGTACTCAGCTATTAAAAACAATGAATTCATGAAATTCTTAGGCAAATGGATGGAACTAGAAAATAGCATCTCTGACTTCTAATAGAGCTGGGACTGTGTGCATATCCACTGTCAGATGAAGAGACAGGAGCTCAGAGTGGTCTAGAAATTCACAACTGCCAGAGGCATGCTTCAAAGATGTTGACTTAACTCTGACAGCCCTGTAACTTTTCCTCCAGCACAGACCCCCCTCCATCTCTCCACTTAACATTCAGTACAAGTCCATGAAAACACACAATACCCAAAACAAACCAAAGCAAATAAAAAAAAAGAAGAGCAGTCAAGGCTCAGTAAACTATAAAGTATCACAAGGCAGGTAAGCTATTCTTCTATATCGTCCATTTTATTTAATCTTTATTTAATTATATTTTACTACATCTCTTGTTAGGATTAATAGAATCAGTTAAGGGAATGTCATTTTCCCTATGTGTATTTACTGAGAGTGTATTTCTGCACCTTCCTCTCATCTCTTCTCTGATGTAACTTCTATTTAGAAGAATTAAAGTATGATACAGAGGCACAGAACACAAAGTTCTCAAACTGGTGACCCCAATATTCAAAGCTTTGGATAGCCACTAGATTCCATTCTAACTTGCTTTTTCTGGACTGGATGGAACCAACTCAGGCACCCCTGTGTTTTTCTTACACTAAACAGTAAAATCTACTGCAGAATCCAATGGGATAAATGGACTGAGCCTCATAAAATCAGAATTCCCTAGGTGAATTCACAAGAATAAACTTCCTACAATTAAACCATCGTGTTGAAAAGAAGAGTTGGTTAGAAGTCTGATAAGAAATGCCACCTGAATGGTAACATGCTCCTGGGACTGTGAGATGACATTGTTCTCTCTTGTTTGACAATAACATGAACCTAATTCACAGAGATGTTTAGTCACCAAGGCAAGTACATACAATCTCCAGAAGAAAATCATTCCCTGTCTATGATCACAAGGGAAAATGCCTTCCAGCCTAGAGTAGAATAGAAGACTTCACTCTGCCCTCTGTGGTGCTGCAAGACATTTCCAATCAATCACAGCATCTTCTTTCTGAGCACAGATGAATTCCTCCCAACAGAACATCAGGGAGCCTTCACTAAGCAGCCTTAGCAAACAGTGAAAGTCTACTTGCCCGCTCGAAGCCTAAAGCTTGATTTTCACCAAACCCAAGTATAGACTCCCTTTGGCCCAGGCTAGATACCCAGGTTGAAGAGTACATGAGAGGCAGGCACTACCTTTTCAATGCATAAGGACTCTTCTGAAATATCCAGTTGACTTAATGAATACTTCACTGAAGAGGTCAGTAAGTTGTCCTCACCCTCACCGAGGGTAAACCGGTATTTTCCAACTAAAGTGTCCCTTAGGACACCTTTTTACTTTGAGTTTTCAGACATGGCCTCTCACTTCTACCTGGAATCCAGCAGTTTTGCTAGGCTAGCTGGCTAGCAAGTCTCAGGGGCCTACCTGTCTACTTACCCCAGAGTTATGTTTGTGCATGTGTGACCGTACCTGGGTTGTTTTACATACAGGTTCTGGGGAATCACACATCTCCTTATGCTTGTGGTGAAGCATTTTACCAACTGAGCTGCCTCCCCAGACTCTTTACACGTGTGTGTGTGTGTGTGTTTCCCCAATACCTATTAACTTTTCTAAGCCAGGTCATTGTTTATGCTGACTTGGTAGTAAACACTCATAAAATGATCATATCCTAGAAATCGCATAAATAACTAATAGAGGACATTTTCTTGCCCACCTCCTCCTGCCAGCACCTCTACAATGGCTTTGAGGTAGCCAGTTATGTGCATGAGGGTCTATGCATGTATGCAGTGTGCATGCATGCACGGAAAAGCAATGACAAGTCCTACTATGAAAGAAATGTTTTATAATGAAGAGAATTGATGTCTAGAGAGATAAAGAAAGTTAACTACTATCACGGAGCTTGCTAACTCTCCATATTCTGCCCTAGTCCTGATATATCTAGCACGTTTAACTGCTTATGTGGCTTACAAATGTTGCTCAGCCTTTGTAATCTCTGCTTGAAGAAGTTACACACTCTGAAACACCATTCTTCACCTTTCGTCTGTGCCCCTTTTTGGTGTCTTATCATTAGCTTCCCCCTCAATTGATCTCAAAAGCCTCGAATGGCGACAGGTACGTGAAACCCCCTGTTAATGCGGGCGGATTGGATTCAGGTCACGCTACTTTTGCAACTTTCCCTGTCACTATGAGTCTCTTCATGGTGCTTTCATTTGCATAGCTGCTGAGTCAATTTTTCATCCTCAAACTTTCAACAAGCCTTGCCTTGCTCTGCCGCACAATCGCAGGTTCTTCTCCAATCTTCCATTTACATCCAGCTAAACTAATTATTTTCCTGTTCCCTCACACCCTGTTGGTGTTACACAAACTGCTGAGATGGCTCTATCTCCTGCAGGTATCACTTGTATCTTTTCAGCAGCCTGTTTGACACAGTGACAGAACTATTAAGTATGTCAAACTTTAAGTGTGAGAAACTTGGGCAAAACAAATGGTGTCATTCAGGGCAACATGGAAGAGTGCAAGGGACAGCAGAAACCAAGCAGACCTCACCTTCAAGCTATTAGGAGTGGAAAGTGGAAGGAAACTTCTATCCTACCCCAAGGTACATGAAATAATTAAAAAGTGAAAAATAAAAGAAACACAATGTTTCGATTTGGCTAAGACTATGAATATTCAAGTAACACTGTTTTACAGTGTATTGTTTCAAAAGTTAGATTTCATACACATTAGATAAGTGATTGATAGGATGAGGTCAGACTATAGCAATACACACACACACACATATAGAGAAAGATTATAGCATATATATATATATATATATATATATATATATAGTCTGATGATCGATTGATAGATGATAGGTAGATGCAAAACAAGAGATAGTTGAGAGACAATAAACATGTAGATGATAGAGATATAATAGATGATGAAGTTAGGCATAAATAGATGATAGATAAGAGATAAGTAAATATATATGAGTAGACCAATGATAAATACATGTAAAAAAGTAAATAATTACGATGAATACACATATATATTACATTCATTTCATTCCATGCCCATGGGTACAACTCTATCCCCAACTACGGTCATCCCATCATCCTTCCCTCCAAGACTAAGACCAAGACTCTAATAACCTCTTAACTCTTCTCCTTGCCTAGACTATTCCTTCTTCCCAAGACTTTTTCACTACTTTAGCCATAGTAATATTGTTGAGATATAAGCAGTATCATATTTCTGCTTTTTCATATTCCTTGATGATTGCTTTAACAGGGTCCAATGTGAACTCTCTACCCTGACAAATCTCTTTCCTGTATCTGCGCCTCAACCCCACCCCACGACTTCCATACAGGCTTCCCTTTCACACACAACTTCTCTGGTCTTCCTAGAAGCATCAACTGCTTCACCTCTACCCAAAGCCTATTCTCTGGAATGGCCACACTCGAGTATTAGTACCTTGATTCCCACATTAAACTACCACATTTCCAGCAAACTTTCTGTGAGCTCACTGAATTGAATTTATGATCATATATCTGCATATGATTATTTGTCTAATAGATCTTTGCTCTGGAGGCCATATGTCCTGTGAATCCCAGAAGCATGCTTCTACTGTGTTGTTATGGAGAGTGTCATGCCAGGCAATAGGAGAGCATTATATACTTATGTTGAATGAATTTGTGAGATGTTATAGCTACCTGCTCAAAATGGTGAGACATCAACTTCTATGAAGAAGAATATCATAGGCCAAAGTAAAGAGCTGGTTCTGATTTATTGCCTTTGACCATTTTCCTGATCAAAGATCTTAGAGAAGGCTAGAGGGTTTGATAAATCCCCCAGTACTATAAGGCAATTATTATGACTGAAGTCTCACATGACTTTGTAGTAGTCTCTATAGGCTCTTCAAAGCATTATGCTTTGTGTGTGGAATGAAACCCAAACCAGGAATTGGATATCAACTATGGCTCCTGCCGTGCTGTGGCAGACCATATACTTTTAATACAAAACATCTTTTTCTAAAAATTTCAAGTCAAATGTTATAAGCCATTTTTTATTTTCCCATCTTTACAAATTTGTACTAAATTTTGTGAATATTAACAATACTAATCTATATGTATATGCATGTTTACATGTATTTTGCATATGTATAAACATACACAAAGACACATCTGTATTATAGTGCGATATACCTTCTCCATTTTTGCTGTTGTTAATTGTTTTGTTGGTTGGTTGGTTGGTTTTTGGTTTTATTTGTTTGCTTGGAAAAAAGAGAACAGAAAAATATATAGTAGTCTGTTTTTTAGAAAATTCAAACTAATAATTCATTTTATTTCCCCTTTTTTGAGAAACAATGTGATAACTATGACCCAGGACCAGCCAAAGACTTAGACAACAAAATCCTCAACTCCACAAAGTCAGAAGCCCAGATCTGTCAGTAGTGGTGATGTCATGAAAATCAAAGTCATCAGTACTTTGTGTCAGTGTTAAGGCAAGTGTTTGGAAAAGAGCTCTCTAGAGTGTGGACTCTCAAAAAAGAAAAGCCTGGAGTTCAAATTCATCTCCACTATCATCTCTGTCATCTGTTTGCCATCCTCTTCCTAATCTTTCTGATCATCTCCAACATCACCTCTACTCCATACCCACAATCTTCTCCATCATCAGAATGAACTCCAACTGTGATGATTGCTTACCAACCGCTCCATGTTCCCATGTCATTGTCTGAAATACCAATAATGAGCAAAACACACCCACTAGGTCATAATGAGGAAGAAACTGGTTGCTGCGTGGGCCTAGACAGCAATCCATCGCTCTACAAAACTTTCATAAAATATTCCCTTCCAGAACATTTTAATCATAAGAGTTTTGAAGGAATCGGTTAATGTGGCTGGAATATAAAATGGCAATGACAGGTAGAGAGGAAAAGTACAAAAACAAATAAGATTTTGGACTGATTCTTGGTAACCTCCAGTGCTGTCCTTTGTCCCATGTCCTCCAAAGTTCATGGGCTTCTCCCTAGCTGCTTGTCAACTGGGCCTTCTTTCCTCATCAGAAGCAGCAAGACCTTTCCTAAGGTGAAGCAGAAGAGTTTGTAGCTTGTCTCTTGCTGAACTGACCAATGCCAAAGTGCTAGTCCTAGAGTCCAGTACTTCCCTAAAGCTTTCATTAACATATCCTTTTTGTGCACTAAAAGAATTTTCATCTACTCTCTTCCCCCGCCTCTCTCTCTCTCTCACACACACACACACACACACACACTCACACTAAAGCAGTTGTTCTCAACCTTCCTAATGGTACAACTCTTTAATACATCTCATCCTGTTATGATGATACCCAACCACAAAATTATTTTTGTTGTGACTTCATAATTATAATTTTGCAATGGTTATGTTATAACATGAATATCTGATATACAAGATGTCTGATATGTGTCCCTTATCAAAGAGTCATTCAACCCTCAAAGGAGGTCATGACCCACAAGATAACAACTGTTATATCAGAGGTTACTGTTGGCATAAAGAGATAAGAAGAAATGGAAGCTAATCAAGGTTAAGAAACAGGCTATCGGGATGGACTATCCAGAGGCTACCCCATTCGGGAGTCCATCCCATCATCAGCCACCAAACCTAGATACTAATGCTCATGCCAGCAAGATTCTGCTGAAGGGACCCTGACATTGCGGACTCTTGTGAGGCTATGCCAGTGCCTGGCAAACACAGAAGTGGATGCTCACAGCCAGCTATTGGATGGAACACAGGGTCCCCAATGGAGGAGCTAGAGAAAGTACCCAAGGAACTGAAGGGGGCTGCAACCCTGTAGGTGGAACAACAATATGAACTAACCAGTACCCCCTGAGTTTGTGTCTCTAGCTGCATATGTAGCAGAAGATGGCCTAATCGGCCATCATTGGGAAGAGAGGCCCCTTGGTCTTGCAAACTTTATATGACCCAGCACAACGCAAGGCCTGGGCCAAGTAGTGGGAGGGGGGGAGAGCAGAGGTGGTGGAGGGGTATAGGAAACTTTCGGGAAAGCATTTGAAATGTAAATAAAGAAAATAATAAAAATAATAATAATAAAAAAAAGAAACAGGCTTTCGAGATAGCTCAGTTGATAGAGTATTTTTCAAATATGGACAGTATCCTGGGTTCAAATTAGGTGTTCTAAGACACATCTATATCCCCAACATTTGGGTGATAGAGACAAGAGGACCAGAAAATAAAGGTTACCTTTGGCTAGATAGCAGGTTCAAGGCCAGCTTTAGCCAATGACACTGTGTCTCAATTCACCACCTTTACACACACACGCACACACACACACACATGAGAGGGAGGGAGAGGGGGGAGAGAGAGAGAGAGAGAGAAAGAGAGAGAGAGAGAGAGAGAGAGAGAGAGAGAGAGAGAGAGAGAGAGACTAGACTCATGATAAACAGAAAGCCAATACTTGAGTTTCCATATGTATGTCTCAAAGTCAGCACTTGACCCTTGAGGATGGCTGTCTCCTTTCCTAGAATCCAAATGAACTTGTAGATAGGGCCTATTCGTCTATGCAGCCATAGGAATCTCAGCTCACAGCTTGTCTGACCGTTTAGTGGGCAGCTCTGAGAATCCCCCTGATAGATTTTGCCAAAGCCATTATGGATGTGCGTACTCTAGGAAGATCTGAGAACACAGTGCAGTGCATAGAACAGCTTTCTCATATGAGAGTCCATGGGTATAAGCATTGACCTGGACTACACAGTGTACCAGCAGGTCTCAGAGTTCCAGAATCTCCTTGCTATTGCCAAAGAATAACAGAGCATTCAGCACAGATTCAGAGTGGAAGAGGCGCCTGTCTCTGAAGCAGCGTCTGAAAGAAGACTGGAGAAATGGTCCAGATAACTGTGAAAACAGATCAGTTCCCAGCATGTACCAAAACAGGCAGGCATGGTGTAAGCACTTGAAGTCCAAGCACAGGAGAGGTAGCGACAGGAGAACCCCTATTGAAACACCTTCCATTTTTGAAACATTCATCTGTGATAGAGTAAGATACTCTTTTGATAGGGTGTCTCTCCCTTTTCTGTAAGTTTCTCGAAGGCGCAAATCAAACAAAGGGTTTGCCTCCATTTTCTTCAGAGATGGGTGAGTCAGAGGTGTTGGAAGCCCAGACTACAATGAGTTGTTCATATACTCGCACCAAACACTTAAAAAAAAAAAAAAAACTGCTAGCAATGCACAGCCAAGTTCAGAAAGATTTAGATCATTTAGCTACTAGAGTTAAGCTTGACTATCAACTTCATAGGATAGGTAAGAGCTGATATAGCAGAGCACGGTCCTGGGTGTGTCTTGGGGGATATTTCTATGCAGGAACAAGGAAAGGTGCTGGAGAAGTGTTTTGTGACTGTGGGTGGCACCGTGCCACAGAGTAAAGGCTTGCATGGGGGGCTGGGATGGGGAAAGCTCGCTGGAACCGGCATAAAGGCATATATTCATTCACTCTGCCTCTGCTGCTCATCTCGTTCTACAGTCTCCCAATTTCCCCCTCCTGCTCCCTCCCCCACTCCCTCTCTCTCTTTTCTCCACATTCCCCATGTCCTTGTTTCCTATTTATCACAGACCATGATGTAAATTGTTCTGGTCCGCCATGTCCTTCCCACCTGGATGGACTGGACCTTCTGTAAGTATGAGCCAAAGCCAACCGTTAAGTTGTTTCTTTCAGGAGAATTTGTCATAATAAATAAAAGTCAGATTAATACACTTGAGGACGACCTCTCAGACGTTCCTGATCAGGAATTTGATCCAAGGAAGAAAGGTTTACAGATTTCAAGTAACAAATTCTAAGCTGGCATCAAGGATACCTCCCAGGTATACAGGGCAAAGAGAAAGGGTGTTAGCTTAATCCACCATTCAGCCTTTGTTAGTATGACTTTTTAAAGTGTGTGTGTGTTTGTGTGTGTGTGTGTGTGTGTGTGTGTGTGTGTGTAAGTAGTGTATATATGTATGTGTTGGTGAACTCATATGGAGGCCAGAGTTCAGTGTTAGGTGTCTTCCTCAGTCATACTCAACCTTTAAATAATTTTAAATTACATTATTTATTCTCTCTCTCTCTCTCTCTCTCTCTCTCTCTCTCTCTCTCTCTCTCTCTGTGTGTGTGTGTGTGTGTGTGTGTGTGTGTGTGTGTGTGACTGTGTGCAAGTGGAGGACAGAGGACAACTAAATTTAGGGAGTTGGCTTTTCCTTTCTACCATGTAGAATAGGAGAATATAACTTAGGTCCTCAAGCTTGGCATCAAGTGCCTTACCCACTGAGCCATCTCAGTAGCCCAATTTGTTTTTGATACAAGGTCTATCACTAACCTGAAGCTTGATACTTCAGCTTCACTAACTGGTCACTGACAACTACCTGACCCTAATCACCAGCTCTATCTGAGGTTACAGGTACATGCTGCTCAGCAGGATTTTAGGTGGGTGCTGAGATCTGAATTCAGCTCCTCATTCCTATGCAGCAAGCACTTTACCTCCTAAGCCATTTCCCCAGGCCTACAGGCATGACCATGGGTGATGGAAAAAAATGTGCAGGGACAAAAAACTTAAAGGTAGAAGCCTATGGTGACCTCAGCTTTGGACCATAGATTATGACAGTGTTTAAAATTGGCTGCAGGACAGCCATAAGAGTATTGAGTGCCTCAGGTACACTGAAGCCTCATTTCTCAACATCTTCAGAGACTTGCCTGTGCATTAAGTTCAAAACCAGCACAAGGAAGGTCAGTGTGAGCTTGGATTCTGTTTTGAAATGAAAGCCTGATGCACTTGGATCAGTGCCCCAGGGTGAGAGAGCTCAGCTTTGCATGCAAGACATGGAGGTTCCCTAGCCTGGAGCTAGACCCACACCGGCCGAGGCGAGCAATTACGTGCTCTGGCCATCTGCTCGGAGGTTGTGAAGGCAGTCATGTGTCCTCCTGCATGGACGCCAGGGAGGACACCGATCGCTAGTCAATCTGCTTGAAATTGCTTCCTATGATAGGTGGGTAATGACTCAGGCAGGTCACGGCCAGGGACATTTCTGTTATTAATGCATTAGCAGCTGTAAGTGGGCATTGATTCTGCAGGACCTGCAGGTTTATGGAGTGGTGGGAAGACTCTGCCCCTGTGAAGTGTAAATAGTCATTGCTGAGGGAAGAGGCAGCCCAGAGAGGGCCATGTCCTTCAAGAAGTATGAGGAAGGCCCAGGGGGAAGGTTAGCCAACCCCCAAAGGAGAAAACCAGAACCCAATGAGCAAATATGCATGTGTTAAGGAATAGCCTTGGCCTTCTTCGCCATCTGAAATCAAGCTGCGCATAGCCTCAAGTTCATGGGCTTCACACCACAGTGAATATGCACAGTTCCTGGGGTCTTGGCCCATGGTGACTTGGACTCATTGTGATAAGTCTTCATCAAGGCAGAATGTCAGCGTTGGGACATAAGTCCTAAGAATCTCTCACTTTACAGCAGCTCAAAAGTGAAGAGAGCAAGGATAGGAAGAAGATGTAGTCCCTTAGACAACATTCTCTTCATCACTGCCACCTCCTAGCATTCCATAATGTCCTAAAAGACCATCCCGTTATGAGCCTAGCAATGACTCAATCCGCTAGAGATGGCAAAGTCCTCATGACCCACAATGCTTCTCAAAAGTCTCACTGGTGACCTTTACTCCACTGAGGATCAAGTCTTAAATAGGAGACTGAAAAATTCATAAGCTATCAATAGATATGACTGGGACCCCCTCACACATAAGAAAGCCTGCATTCTTTAATTTGCTTAAAAATTTTTACTTTAGTTCTACCACAGGTGAAAACCCTTTTCTGTCATGTCCATTCCTCGTAAACTTCTCACTACTCAGCAAGAACCGGGGATTAAACTGTCCTTGGCTCGTTTAGAAGGAAGAAAAGAAGAGGTAGCTATAAGGCTTACCACAGTATTACTGTTGACACACAGTTCAGGGTCTTAGCAAGCCGGCATGCATCGCAATATCGTTTAGTAACTTTAGCAACTTTTTCAAGATGATTTCTTTTCCTTAACATGGAAAGACTGGGATGAGATCGCAATGAGAGGCAGCCACACTGGATGTGGAGATCGCTCACTGGTCAAATATTTTTTGTGCATGTGTGAGGTTCCAAATTCACCTCCTCAGAACCCACATGAAATTCAGGTGTGTCCGTGTACATGAGTAACCCCAATGCTGGTACAGGCGGGATCTGAATTTCTGGAGCCTGCTGGTCATTCAGTTTAGCCAAATCAGCAAGTTTTGGGTTCATTGAGAGACCCTGTCTCAACAGAATGAACTGGAGAGTGATTCAGGAAGACAACATTTAGGTTCTCCACAAATGCACACATATGGACATGTGCACTGCATGTCTTTTACATACAAACGGGCAGCCAACTTGATAAAGTCATGTGCAACCATGTATGCACACATAGGCACATGTGTACATAAATCAAATGACAGGACAGGGGTCTGCTTCTCAGTGAGCCATGGGTTACAACCAGTAATAACATCAACTTTTGTTATCTTTGACTGAAGAACAAGTTCAAGTCTAGCCTAGACTAATGTCACCCTGTCTCAACTCCCCTTCCCCTCCCATCACAAATGTCACCCTGTTTCAACTCCCCTTCCCACCCCCCACATCACAAATAGAAATCTTTAAGTCATAGTTAATGGTAACCAATACTCGATTCCCAATGTTCGTCTTAAAGTTTACACTTGTTCCTTAAATACTGCTCCTTGAAGTTGAGGCATTATCACTTATAGAGGTAAGACATGCAAGGAATTGTCTAAATTGTCTACAAGATAGAAATTACAATGTTTTAAAACAAAGAAAGCCATCAAAAGGTAGAGAAGTTTCTCTTTTAGATTTAGAGATTTTCAAAATTTAAAGAGATCTGTAACCTTCCACTGCTTTTGCATTTGTTGGTTTAGTAGTCCTTTTTAATAGCTTGTTGCCAGGATTTATTAACCAGCTTAATACTTAGTTCTGGTTTGGTCCTTTGCAATGTCTACAAATGCCTACAGGTTTATTGGTGTTTTAAATAAACAACTCACAGCACCTTGTTGAGTGGAAGCACAAGTGACCTTATCTTTAGATTAAGTGAAGGGATTTAGCAAAAATATTGAGCTGACATTTTCCCTGGGTCCTCCGATTGGGAACTGATAAATGGTGAAGATAAACAGAAAGGTTGCCCTTATCCTCCATGGTCCGGGATGCAGTACTGGCTTCCATTCTTGTGAATCTCCAAGGCAGTGAAAGGGGATAAAACACATAAATGTTAGCTTATTGAACAGTAGAGAGCAGGCAGAATGTCTATGTTTGATGAGTTATAGAGCTATCCAGTACATTGTCATGCCGTGGCTCAGTTCAGTAGCCAGGCAGGACCAGTAGAGACAGCTGATGGTCACTCATCCATCGCTGTCTCACTAGGATAATGCCATTCCCCTTCAACCTGTGTTGTGGGTAACTTTCTGTCTCTTGTTTATTTTCTTTTTCTTTCTTTTCTTTTTTTTTTCTTTTGTTTTGTTTTGTTTTGGTTTGGTTTTTGGTTTTCGAGACAGGGTTTCTCTGTTTAGCCCTGGCTGTCCTGGAACTCACTCTGTAGACCAGGCTGGCCTTGAACTCAGAAATCTGCCTGTCTCTGCCTCCCAAGTGCTGGGATTAAAAGCATGAACACCATTTCCTGTTTCTTGTTTATTTTCTAAAGTCTAAGGTAGAAGGGTCTTGGTTAACTTGGATCACTGAGGTCTGATCCTTCCCTTATATTATTAAGCAGAAGACCTGTTAGTCTGGTGTGATGTTACAGGTCATGCGACTTGATGATTTACTACCCTGGCTTGTTAGTATTTTAAAGGTTGGCATAAAGTGGGGGAATTAAAGATTGTTTGCATCCTGAGTAACAGTTAAGATACTAAGCAGCACTGGGAAGATGGATCTATTGATAAGTACATACCATGCAAGCATGAGGACCAGCATTGGAAATCCCTGGGGCCTACATAAGAATCCAGGCATAACAAACACTAGTGCTCAGTGGATGTGCTCAGAATTATGCAGGTCCCTGCAGCCTTCTGGCCTACCATGTTCATCCCTCTCTTCATATCTTCCTTCCTCTTCTCTTCCTGTCTCCTTCCCTTCTTACTTTTCTCTTCCCACATTCCAATTGATGGCTTCTTACTTCTTCCATTGTCCAGCCAACCTATTCAGTTTTTAACTTTCTACTCTTTGTCATCCTTATGTTGTTCTATTCTTTCCTACTTCATCAAGGTTCTTATTCTAAAGTACTATCTATAGCAGCTAAGGAACTGAAGAATACATCATCAGAAGTATGAAATCAAAGCAATAAAGAAATGTATCTGAACTGGTTAGTTCTAGGAACTTGAGATCAACTCACTTGTTTGGAACATGAGGCATTTAGTGTTCCACAGAGAGATGGTAAAGTATGCAAAACAATTAAGTTTATGACCATCTAAGTAGGTAATAATCATCATTCGGGTGTACTATCAGTCCAGTCTATTTGTTGGGATCCATCAAAAGGTAGCTATAGGCTCAGAAAGTACACAGAATCATTCTCAGGCAGGTAACTTGGACTGCTTAAGCAATATGACAACAAAAACTTGCAAAGGAAGCTCCTAAGATGCTCTGAGCAAAGAAACCCTCATCTCCTGGATGCTGGATATAGAATGAGACAATGTGCTTTACTGAAGCATGAGACCAAAGTACCTGGGAAGAAAGGAGTCTCTTGGGAGAATGAATAGAGTTTCATTTGGATTCAACTATTACTTGGAGTCAGAAGTGACAGACTGAATATATATATATATATATATATATATATATATATATATATATATATATATAT
>NC_034601.1:2422970-2434143 GCF_900095145.1 Mus pahari | reverse complement strand
GAGGAGGAGGAGGAGGAGGAGGAGGAGGAGGAGGAGGAGGAGATAAGGAGATGAGAAGACAGGAGAGGAGGTTAGCAGATTTCTTTGTTTTCTCTTTTATTCTCTTTGGATCCTTAACCTAAGGATGGTGCCACCTTCATTCAGCTGGGTTTCCTCCATTAGTTAGCCTAATGAAAGACCATCAAGGACATACCCAGATGTATGCTTTACAAACCTCCTCTTTTCCTCTCCATCCAATCAAGTTGACAATCAAGAGAAGGAAACATTAAAATATCATTTCCCCGTTAATTAATTCATGGATTAATGACTGTGACACAGCACGCATGAAAGTGTTATCTGACAGGTGGGAGAGGTCAAGGAAGCCTTCTGTTAGACATTAAATTTACAAGTTGTAGGAAATTGCTTTGAGGCCCAAGTTCAACCAATGAGCGTGCTAACACGAATTTCCTGTGACATTGTGTTTAACAACACGTCATCCAGGGATGTGAAAATCTGGGAAATCAACATTGGCTCATAGGAAGTAGCTCTGCAAACTATGAACACTGGCCAATCATATTCAAAGTACTCAAAGGTCAAAGGATTCCTAAGAAAGGTTAACTGGCAAAGGATGAACACATACTTGAGAAAGGAACCAGCAATGCAAAACAATGGCCTCAGATCCAAGAGTCAGGTAAAGGTGAATGAGCAGGTCAGGTACACAGATCCAACCCACAGACACTGTTTCTGGTGAGATTCCAGAAGATACCAGAGCAGTTTCCTGGCCAGCTCTGGATCTCATGTTAACAATGAAGAGCACCCATGGGTGCTGGGACATGAACTCCTCTGAATGCCAGTGGACTGCTTCCCAGTTATGATGGCTAACACTAATATCAAACTCAAGAAGATCTAGAATCACCATGGAGATACCTCTCTGTGGTCATGTGTGTGAGAGTTTCTAGTTTAGATTAATTGAGGTAGGAAAAGCCACTCTAAAAGTAGGGAACACCATTCCATGGGTCAGAGATATAAATATGTCCTGAATATAAACAGAAAGCAAGCAGAGCACTGGCATGTATTACTATTCTGTACTTCCTGGCTTTGGATTCAAAGTGGGGAGCTACTTTCCACTGTCCTTGCCATGATGTACTGCACCCTCACCTGTGGACCAAAGCAAGCCCTTCTTCCCTAACTGAACAACCTCCCAGAACTCAACTCTCCCTCCTAATCAAGTAATTTCCATGCCTTGGGCATGGATTGACGTTTCTAATACTACAGATGCTCTAGTCTCAAGGAAAGCAACATAAATGACCAGCAATTTGGTGCCATCCCTCAGAGTCCATCAGCAATGAGACATTTTTCTGTCTCTTTCTTTTTCAATTTTTCAAAAATTATCATATTTGCTCACCAGTAAGTAGTAAGGAACAGAAAATTAATACTCCATTTCCTTCGTCTGACTATGGCTGAAGATAGAAAATCCCATCTCCATAGACGGATTAATGTGAGCCCCCATACACTACTGTACTGATTATCTCTGGGACCACAGCATCCCTTAGATCCACTGCTTCCAGCCTGAGCATACAGACTGAACATGAATTCATTTTCAAGTGGCAGCAATTTGCATCATGTCCTGTAGGCAGAGACAGAGAGGGTCATGTTCCTTCTAAAACTCTGCCATGCGCCCTTCATTTCCTTATCATTTGCTGTCCCAGCACACTGAAGGGGGTAGGAGAATGATGTTATTTGGGAAAGAAGATGGAGTAATAGGCATGGTTAAGTTTATACTCTATAGCTTTGAACAAACGAAATAACAAATAGCTCATACCCCTTTTGTACTTACAAAACCTCTCACAGTTTTCAGGAAATGTGAAAGGGAAACTTCAAAGGTATGACAAGATAGATGTGCTAACTAGGGAATAGAGATGGAAGTTCCTTTATGATTAGAAACAAAAGGCTGGCTCTGATTCCCTGCGTGATACAAGTTTTAACTCATCAGGGTGACACAGAGGCATTCGGATGGAGTAAAGGGCTAGCACTGTCAGCTGTTTTCTTCTTCTTCTTCTTCTTCTTCTTCTTCTTCTTCTTCTTCTTCTTCTTCTTCTTCTTCTTCTTCTTCTTCTTCTTCTTCTTCTTCTTNTCTTCTTCTTCTTCTTCTTCTTCTTCTTCTTCTTCTTCTTCTTCTTCTTCTTCTTCTTCTTCTTCTTCTTCTTCTTCTTCTTGTTCTTCTTCCTCTTCTTCTTCTCCGCCTCCTCTTTCTCCTCCTCTTCCTCCTCCTCCTCCTCCCCTTCTCTCCTCCTCCTACTTCTTTCTCCTCTTCCTCCTCCTCTTTCTTCTTTCCCTTCCTCCCCTCCTCCTCTTCCTCTTCTCCACTTGTACATGCAAATTTCACAGCAAGAAGAGCAGCTAGGCAATACCCAAGAAAAAGTAGCTATGTAATCAGCTAGCTCCTCACTACTATAATTCCCTTACCTATAATTCCACCAGTTTTCTTTGACACAGGGTGATGTTTTATGGACCAAAACCAGAAAAAAAAAAAAAAAAAAAACTCAGATATGCTACCTAATTCCAAAGCCTGTAAGGAAAGTCACATCTAGAAAGATAAATCTTTCCTCAATTCTCCTTCTGAATCTTTGATGATTTTGATGGTTTTCTTAAATGATAGCAATTTTATTCCTAAAATTTGTTTTGTTTTGTTTTGTTTTTTTCCAGCAGACTATTGAAGAGGAGAACCCAAGTCAGACTCCATGGGGTTCTAGCCACAGATGCTAGCAGATAAAAAAAATGGGGGAAATTGGAAAAAAAGAACTGGTAGCTTAACCAAACTAAATTCTTATGTATGATGGCAAAGGCAGACAGCAGGTAAAGACAAATGAAATTTCTAAGCAAAACTCCTCTGTATCTTAAAGTACAGATTTTTCTTCTGCAGTAGTTTTGTGTATCACATTCAAACCTCCTGCCTCTAAAGGAACAAATGAGTTGTTCCTGAATGTCTCTGGAGTTACAAGGTCACCAACAGATCTGTGTGCTGGGTTTTCTTTCCACACTGCAGTGTCATTTGACCAGGAAAAAAGTGACACATTCTTCCCTCACGAACAGACCATAGGAAATGGAAGAAAGCGAAGTGCATGTTATATGAACCTTCAGTTTACACCAGTGGGGCTAACCTACTGAAGTGCTGATCTGGCCCAATGTTCACTGCAGGGCTGGGAGGCAGAGCTTGGAAGGAGGTTCTGCAGAGCAATCTCCCTTCTTAACTCTGAACCAAACACAGCAGTGTCAAGCAGAGAGAGCAGGCACACGGGCAAGTTTCTGTGGGAACTGCTGAGCATGGAGAAGAGAGCCTGCTAGAGATGAAATCAAAGAAGCACTTGCATTTCCACCGTGAGCGCCTCAAATGGGTCACACTTACTGAATGCTGAGCCTGATCAAGGAAGCCGTAAGTCCCACTTTCATGAGGTCTTTGAGCTGTTTCCTAGAGAAGAAAAGAGGAAAGGACATGAGAAGGAGAATCTAGACACTTGTACTATGTATGCACATCATTTCTTTTAGTTATCCTATGAATGCCCTTTGAGATATACTAACACTAGTATAAAATCTTATAAAAACTAGTGCCAAAAACATCCTGATTGCATTATAAATTTACTATGGTGAAGACAATGAGAAAGCAAAACTTGATTGCTCACAGGGTCTATTAAATATTTTCATCGTCCAGCACATGAGCTGTGACTCTTTTGTCTATTTCACTGGGCTCAGAGCTTGAAGGAGTGCATCGCATAAAGACTGGAACTTGTTCACTGAATCTGGAGGCATCCTCTGCTCTTCTGCTCTACACACTGTAGTTTCCGGGTCTCAGGAGGTCCCAGGAAATATGAGGAGTTGATATTTCAGGGCTAATATTATGAATTTCAGGAATGGAGCCAGATTGAATGAACTAAGTTCTCAATTTCCTTTCAACTCTGAACCTGTAGTACTTTCTGGGGACCAAAAGCATGATGATCAGAAGTTTAGGAGCGATGACCTTCTGTGTGAAATAAATACAGCTGTCACTCACATCTCTGAGAATTTTGGCTAGGAGTGTAGCTCAGCAGTAGATCACCTGCTTCATGTGCATTAGGCTCTGGGCATTAGCCCCAGCACCACAAGTGGAAAGGTGAACTAAATCAAAATTCAGAAGATTCGGTGTTGAAAGGGAGTCATTTCCAAATAAAACTAACTGGGATTCCCAATGGGCTTAGACTCCTTGCAGGGTGACTTACATGAGGTGAATCATGACCTGTTTCTTCCCTGGGAAATAAGCAATAACAACAGAAGCAGAATTGGTTTTCAGGATTCTGGGATCCTGGTTCAGATATTGCCCCATTACAGGGAAACTGTGCACGTGGACTTAGCAGTTCACAAGTTTTGGACTTCATTGAAAATATTATTTGCAGACATATTAAGAGTTTATACACTTTCTGATATGTGTTTCTACACTTGTGATGGACATAGGTATAGAAAATGTTCAGAGTTTATACCCTTTCTGATATGTGTTTCTACACTTGTGATGGACATAGGTATAGAAAATGTTCCCACTTGGTGAGTCCTCGAGTGTTGGTAAATTAGTATGATCTGGGACACCAACTGGACTCAAACTGTTGGAAAGAAAGAGGTGTAGAGAGATACCTGAGCACACACAGAACTCTGAAGTGATACAGGGTGAGCAGCTTCCTCTGGCAGTACACTCACCCTTCAGTAACCTTTAGCTTTATGGTTTTACTTAGGAAACAGCTTTTAAGCAGTGTAAAAATCTCATGAACCGATGTCTGCTTACCCATTCATTTGCCCATTCACCATTTTATCCATTCACCTACTCATACGTACATACACCCACTCATTTACCCATGTATCCATCCATCCATGAGCTCTTCCTTCATCTATCTTCCATCCTTCTATCCATATACTTCTCTACCTCAACAATCTATCCAAGCTTCTATTCACACATGTGTCCATCTGTGCAGCCACCCACCATTTACTCTCCCTTTCACCTATGCATACCTATTCATCTACCCATACACCCAGCCCTTCACTCAGCCATCCACTTACTATTCTTCCATATATTAACTACTCATTGTCCCATGCAACCATGCATCTATCTGTCCATACACATCTACCTATCAGTGGATGGATCCATCCATTCAGTCATCCCTACACCAATCCATCCACCCACATATCCACTCATCTACTCAGATTCTACCACCCATCCATCCACTTGCTCACCAAACCTTCCATCCATATGTGTAAGCATACATATATCTATATGTATGTGTCTGTATGCACATATATATGAATGTATGTGAATATATGTATGGGATGTATGTGAATGATGGGTGTGCATGTGAGAAAGTATGGGTGGGTAGACAGAGGATTGCAGAAATGAATATATATATATATATATATATATATATATATATATATATATGTATATATATATGCACATGCATCTATCATTCCATCTATCCATCCCCCAATCATCTATCTACCATGTATCCATCCACCCACTTACCCATGCATCCATCCTTGTATGTACACATTTTTCTACTCTTACATGCATCACCTATGCATCCATGCATCCGTGCATTCATTTTTTTCTTCCCTCTGTCCACCCATCCATTGTCCTTACACTCAAACAAATTCATTCACATATGTCCTACTGTTTAGTCATCTACTCAGCAGTTTAGATCACTTATTCTTGCAAAGGACCCTGTCTACGTTCCTAGAGCTCATATCCTGGCTTTGTCCCCACCCCACCAACTTCTGGGCACCAGGCAAGCATATTGTACACAGAGAGGGGGGGGGAGGGGAGGGAGAGGGAGAGGGAGAGAAAGAAGAGACTCATACACATAAAATAAAATACTAAATCTAAAACAACTAACAAGAAAGTAACTTATCAGGGTGCTGAGATCTGGAAGATAAAGATAAATGGCTGAGCATGACCCTGGGACAAGAGTTGAGACAGTTCAGGAATGAACAGCTGACTCACGGGATTTGAACTTAGCAGGAAGACAATCTGAGTTCTGGGAAGAATAGAACTTGCTCAAACCTTTTGGATCTCCCAGTCCAGTATGCAAATGTGTATGCTTCCTACTTATTAAAACAATTTTTTCCACTATAGACAGCCTCAGACTTCCCATATGTGCCTACCTTTCTGTCATTTCCTCTGTCCCGTAGGGTAGTCATCGCCCTAACACCAAGCTATATCAAACTACCAAAAAGATCCAAGGCCTCATCCCTCTTTGGGCCCTCTGAGCATGTCCCTCTCTCACTGACTCCATCTGGTCCAGTGTGAGCTCCTTCTTCACTGGCACCCAAGGGTGTTCTTAGCCCTTTATGCTGTACTAAATTGTTGGGAGGTTGCTGTGGTCATTTACACTTTCCTTTATGGGGACACGATTGCATAATCTTTCTAACCCTTTGCACTACTCAGAGCTAGAGAACTGAGGCAGGGTTTAATTGCACACCATAGCTTTGTCATCTGGCCCAATGCCCAGGCACTTACCAGCTGTTCACCACATTGCATCGTCTAAGAAGCAATTCCTCACTGACCCAAAGCGTTACAGCACCAAGGAAGGAAAGTGACCTCCATTCCAGGAGAAGGTTTTCTCTGAGCACCATGGCCTCTTCTTATGTTCTAGTGTGTGGTACCCAGGTAATAGCAATTAATTTTATGTCTAATATGCCTGATGCCCACACCTCACCATCTGTTTTTAACCCAACTTGAAGTTGAAATTAATCTTACATTCCCTCCTTTTCACTAATAAGAATGTGTCAAATCCTCCAGGTAGGTTATTTTATAAAAATATAAGGGCTGAGAATACCGCTACAAGGTGAGACTAAAAACACTCATTAGCAAAGGCACAGACAGCACAGAGAAACAAGATGTTCTCTGGATTTCCAGTGAAAAGATACACGGTATGTGTGTGAGTGAGTGTGTATATGTGTGCATGTGTGTGTGTGTGTGTGTGTGTGTATATGTGTGCATGTGTGTGTGAGTGTGTGTGTGAGTGTGTGTGCATGTGTGTGTGTGAGTGTGTGTATATGTGTGCATGTGTGTGTGAGTGTGTGTGTATATGTGTGCATGTGTGTGTGTGTGAGTGTGTGTGTGTATATGTGAGCATGTGTGTGTATGTGTGTGAGTGTGTGTGTGTGTGTTTGTGTGTAGGAGAGCACACACATGTATGCAGATGCAGTGTGTGCATTCCTATAGAAGTCAGAGCTCATCCTCACATATCACTCCTCAGCTGACCCTCTGTGTTCTCCTCATTGAGACAGGTTCTCTACATTGGCCTGGAGCTCACCAATTTGGCTAGGCTGGCTGGCCAGTGAGCCTGGAGCTTCAGTCACCTTGCCTCCACCTCACCTGTGCTGAGATTACAAGCATGTGCCACCGTGCCCGGCTCTTTATGTGGTTTCATGGAGACTGAGCTCAAGTCTCCATGCTTGCACAACATACCCTTTCCTCATTCAGCTATTCCCATAACCCTGTTTTATTAACTGATGATTTTTGTACATTCTCTAAATATTAATAGGCATTCAGAGAGAACCTTAAGCCTCAGTGGAACTGGTTGCATTTCTATCCTACTGAGAACTGCACCAGGGATGAAGAGCTAATGCGAAGAAACTTGAAAATGCTCACCAGACACGATCGGCATGCATGCATATCTGTGCATTAGCCCCTCCCCCTCTGCCCTCCACCCAAATGGGAAGACAAAGAAAAAGCATGATTATTTCCAAGACACCGTGGAGTTGGTGACCCCTGGGCTGCAATAGGCACTTTAATGTCTAAGCAGGACTGGTCCCTTCAATGTTTTAGACTCTGCCATCCACTGACTCTTGGCTCTGCAATGGCATTTGCTCCTGTCTCCAGACCTGCACTCCTAGTCCTGTACAGGGCAGCCTGGCAATCCCCACAAAACCCAGGGAGCTTACTGGATCGTTTGGACCCTTCATCTGTCACTTCCTGCTTTATTCCATATTACTTAATGATGTGGATTGACACCTTGCATAATGCAACCCTGGAGTCCCAGCCTTATTTATTTATCTGTGAAGACTCGCTCCAGTTTTTTGTATTGATTAATTCTAAAAGAGACTTCTGCCACAGGGGATGTCACACATGCCTCGACTTTGACCTGGAGTGCTGGTCACACCTAATCAGCTCTCGAATGTCACTACCTCCATATGGAAACATCTCACACAGTAGCCTTACGAGCCCAGTATTTTTTTCCTTCATAGTACATTACAAGCTTCCATTTTGCATTTAATTTTAAAAGCATGCTTTTCCACCATCGTGCCAGCCGAACGATGGCGAGGGCATCGTAGACTCTATGCAGTCTCAGCTCTTGCTCTGATGCAAATGTCCTAGAGAAGGAGGGGCATTTGCCAGCATTCACCCAAGGGAGGAAAGTCAGGAATAGAAAGAAACAGAGGGAGAGAAGATGGACTCAGTCACCTGAAACAGTCAACCTCTTTGTCTGAGTGTGCACATGTGTACAGGTGTATGTGTGTGGGGTTCACTGTGTTTGTGAAGGTGTATGTTCAAGGCAGAGGCCAACCTCAAGTAAAGGTCCTCAGAATACTGTCTGCCTTTGGTTTGTGGCTTGTTTGTTTGTTTGTTTGTTTGATGTATCAGGATATCTCACTGGTCCGGAACATGTTAATTCAACCAGGCTGGCTAACCAATGCACGCCAGGGATCTGCCTGTATCTACTTCTCTATTATCAGGATTACAAGTGAGCAGTTACAGATGCTATTTCACATGGGTTCTGGGGAGTGAACTCGGGTCTCTGTACTTGCAGGGCAGACAGTTTACAAAATGAGTCATCTCCTCAGCTTTGAGAAGGTGCATCTTCATTATCAACTTGATTGGATTAAGAAACTACAGGTACTTCTGCCCATGCCCATGACACATGTGGCAGTGACATCACAAAGGCTCTGACCTAATGAATGGGGTTAATCCTTTACAGATATGGAATCTGGTGGCATAATCAGTAGGGGTTAAAAAAGGTAGGAGGTGGGATCCAGTTGTGAACAAGGTAAGTAGAGGCTGTCCTGGTGGCCATATCTTGCTGTGGCCTCATTCTGTATGCCTTTTCTTTACTTCTTATCTGTAATGGCAAATTTCTGCTGCCACACCTAACTACCACCATGATACTGCACCTCACAGTGCGCCCATTGTCTAAACAAGCAATCCCCTCATTCTGTTGTTTTGATCAGGGTTTGGTCACAGTGACCTGCTTCATTACTTTGTGTCACTATGACCAAAATGCTTGAAAGAAACACCTCAAAAGAGAAAGGATTTATTTTGACTTCCTGTTTTCAAGGGTCTCCTTTTAGCTTGGTGGAGAAGGCATGTCATTGAAGCTCAGTCTGTGGGGATGAAGTGCCAGACTGTCTACCTTAGGCTAGACATCTGAACTCTATTGCTTAGGGATGTGCTAAACAGGATGAGAATCTGCCCAAAGCAAGGTTCTTCCACCCCCAGAAATTTGGACAGGATTTGTAAATTATTCAACTTCTGCAACAAATAACTCAAAAAAAAAAACAAAAAAAAACAAAAAACAAAAACAAAACAAAAACAAAAACAAAAAAAACATGGGGTTGCTGCCCCCTGTCATTGGCAAAGAATCAGGTTTGGACCCAGAGCCGTGAGCAGAAGGAAGAGGAGAGTAAGGACCACGGAAGCAAGACTGTCCCACTGTCCTGTCATGGGGACTTTCAATATCACCATTAGATTAGAGGTGGTTCAGAGCCAACTCCCACCTTTCCTGCTGACCTTTCTCCCACTGCTAGAGAAACACAAAGGCATCACTTGCATGACCAAATGTCTGAGGACAGCCAGACACTGCACAAGGTTCTCTGTCTCCTTAGCAATCAGGTAATCAAGCAGGTCTTGGGCCCAGCAACACCGTGCTTGGTGCTCCCTCTCCCTGCTTTACACTGAGATGTGTGCAAGCAAACTGTATGGAACACACCAGAAGCTGCATCCATGGGTGCATGAGGCATTCCTACCTAGCTGTTTGATTCTGACAAGATCAGCACTGCTCAGATCTAGGAAGGAAGAAAGGCACTTCGGCTTCCTTAAAACAGTAACCAGGTATCCTTAGAATGATGCCCACACTTGCTTAGAATGGAGCTGAGACAAGGAAAGCGGAGGAGTCCCAGACACACAACACGAGGCTGCTTTCCAGTGACACCATCACACTGTGACTGACCTGCTGTAGTCAGCTGTGCCTAAGATCTAGTGTGACCTAGATTCTCTGCAAGGTCAGAGCACCCTAAAGTTTCCACTCAGAACTAAAGGATCATTTTCTTATGTGTCTATGGATTATTTTCTAAAAGTGGCCATGAACAAAAGTAGCCCCTCCTATCACTGCATTCAACAGTGCATAGACCCAGGACGGCATTAGGATGCCCTTGGACTTTAATAGTTGACTCCCTTCAATCAACTCTTATGGCTTTCCAAAAAACCCACAACAGTTGCTTGATCTCTGTACTGAGCATGCCCCCAGTAGCTGTCCTCTTCGGATGTTCATTTGCTGAAGCTAAGAATAAGACCCAAGAGCCAATTGTTCTAAACAAAACCAGAATGCCCATGCTGCCTCATGTCACCCAGTGTCTCGTCACCGTGACTTCAGGGTCTCTTGATCCTACTCTGTCTTCCTCTGTCTAGTAGATGCAGTTGAATTTTGCATTGGTTATCCCAAGCACAGTATATGAGAGCTTCTTTTTCCCTACTCAGAGACCAGCAAGCATCACAAGGCTTTGTCCCCCACAAACATGCATCTCTATGTCTGCCTCCTCATGGACCAGACGCCCCTCAGATGCCTGGAATGTGGCTAGAGAACTGACTCTGGCGGGAATGTGCCTAGTTCCGAGTGAGATCTCAGGACTCATATCAAGCTGAGTACAGTGGCACTCAGTTGTAATCCCAGTGATGGGGAGAGAGAGACAGAGATTCCAGGGACTCACTAGTCAGTCAGCTTTGCCTGCATGATGAGTGTCAAGCCAGTTAGAGACCATCTCAAAAAGAACCCCAAAATCTGTATATATGACTACCAGGGAATGATACCCAGTGTTGATCTCTGTTAGGCACACACACATATATGCACTCCACATATGCACTTCATATATGCACTCCACATATGCACTTCATATATGCACT
>NC_034601.1:2408952-2422630 GCF_900095145.1 Mus pahari | reverse complement strand
CACATATGCACTTCATATATGCACTACACATATGCACTTCATATATGCACTACACATATGCACTTCATATATGCACTCTACATACACAAAAAGTAAGAGACCAAGTGTCAAATAACAAGGAAAAAGGGACACCTGAGCAGAGAACCCATCGTTGACCTCTAGTCTCTATATGTGTGCACACACTTATACATAAATGGACATAACTGCGACTGAACACACACATGCCTCAGGTTATGTTATCATATTCATAAGTGAAATCATTGCAAGGTATTGCACACAAATTTGATTTCAAAATTTCCCCATGCACTGATCCATGTGTAAGCTGCATGGCATAGTCTCCTCTCATGTGAGTGTTAGCACAAATATTCCGCGCACGACTACCTGCTGGTGCTGCTGCTGCTGCTGCTGCTGCTGCTGCTGCTGCTGCTGNTGATGATGATGATGATGATGATAATGATGATGATTCTGTGCTCATCAAGCACACAACTGAATATGGTCAAGAGCTATGTCATCTCCTTCAACTCTCTAGTAAACAAGGTGTCTGTGGTGTATGTGTGTGTGTGTGTGTGTGTGTGTGTACTTGTATGCACGTGGTGGTCAGAAGTGAACTTTGGCAGTCTTTCTTTGGTGTCGTCTAGCTTGCTTTTTGAAATTGAGTCTCTCACTTTGACCTG
This sequence comes from Mus pahari, assembly GCF_900095145.1. Lineage (NCBI taxonomy): Eukaryota > Metazoa > Chordata > Mammalia > Rodentia > Muridae > Mus > Mus pahari. The sequence goes on along the minus strand of NC_034601.1, from coordinate 2,421,956 downwards.
GCGCTCAGGAATCCAGCTAGCTTGACTAACCAGTGATCCTCAGGGATCCTCCTGACTCTGCTTCCCCTGCTCTGGAGTTACAACCGTGCACCACCACACCTGGACTTTCTGTGTGGGTCTTTGAGGATCCAGCTCAGGTCTCCACATTTGCGTGACAAGATAATTACGAGTCAAACCTCTCCCAAGCCAGCAAATAGAGCTTTAATGTGAATAGCCTGTGTTAGGAGTCAACCCAGCTCCTGGTGTTTACTAGGTGCTCATGAACGGTTTCGGAAAATAGAAAACCCATGGAAGAGCTTTCTTATTGATGTAATACAATGATAGCTGCTAGCCCAAGGCGGATTTGACTTACCATTCTGTTTAAATGTAATAAATGTCCATTAGTCTGTCTGTTGCATTTAATACAGCAGTGCTCACTCTCTCATAGGAGCTTGGTGCTATCTCTGGCTGCTCAGTAGAAATGTTGCTCCCCAGTTTACTCCCTGAGGAAGCAAACTTCCACCCAAAGCTCCAGGGACACTCCGAGCCTGGCAATATTACACCCCATATGCAGCCTGCACTGGGCTTCGTGTTGGTGTGTTTAATTTCCTGTCTTGGCCTTACAGGAGATTTCCAGTGTTTGGGCTGTAGGGTATGTCCTGATTAAAAAGAGTCCTCCCAATTACAGCTTGGCACGAGACTCCTTGTCGTATACTCTCTGCCACCAGCCTCAGCTTCCCTGTCAGCAATAAGAGTCTGCAGTGCCTAACTGTAAATGAAAAGCCTGGGGTAAGCTGGGGTCCCTGGCTCCTGGGCTAGGCCAGATCTTTTAATTTGTTCTGTCTGTCAAAGGGACGTGATTTTGTGCATACTCTAAAGACTCCCTCAGACTGGATTCAAGGCCAGAAAGAACTAAGGTATGAAAGTCTTATCCGAGAGACTATATTTGAACCTACCAGAGATGACAGGGCCCACGGAAGGCAGCTGGGCCCTTTTTAGTCAGCTCCTAACTTGTGTGAGTCCCACTACGAAAAGGGAGCTAAACTCCAGGGAGGTTTCAAGGCATCTTGATATTATTTTTCTATCAAGCACATAAGACAGAGCACTGAATTCAAAGGAAGCTACCAAAACACTTTGAAAAGAAATATACACACGAGACCTGATTATTTCAGTCTCTGTAAACTTAAAACTTTCCGAGGATGGGGAGAAGGAAGGGGTACATGCCTTAGATTACGAAACAGAATGTAGGTTCTTTCTTTTAATCAGAGAAGTGCCATGGCTCAGTGCTGGAGATGCAGGGAAATGCTCAAAGTCTAAGCATGATGTCGCGGAGAGAAAGATGCTGAGCAGAAGTGATTCAGGAACAAAGACAACAAAGCCTTTGGTGTGCCTCCGTGTCTCACATGTGGCTTTTACTTGCTTATTTTGTGTGCGCACATAGATTTTCATCTGTGTGTTTGCACATATGTGTGGGGGTGCCTGTTGCAAATATGTGTGATCATGCCTGGGTAGGGTGGGCAGAGAGTGACACCAGATGCCTTCCATTTGTTTTCTCTTTCCGATGGAGACCCTGCTGACTTGGCTAGACCACCTGACCAGTGAGCCCCAGGGATGCGTTTTTTATCTGCTTTGCAGCAGTGGAATTATAGACCTACAGAACCTTCCTGGCTTCTGTGTGGTGCCAGAGCTTGATCGCAGGTCTTCATACTTCCACAGTGAGCACTTTATTGGCTGAGTTATCCCTCTAGCTCCCCATATACCCGTCTGTCTAAGGGTGAAGTCTGCAATTCCATCACTCCAGATTGCCTGGCTAAAGATCCTGCTTTTAGGCTCAAGAGGAATTCCATGGCACCTGCTTAAAACACTGCTCCTCTAACTAAGCCAGGCTCCTGTGGGCTTCTGTGACTAATGATATCTGTGAGACAAGCCACGTCAAAAGAAGAATTTAGAGCTCGGCAGAAAGACTGTTTCAGTTCCTACAGCTATGCCCATCAAGTGTCTATATAGATTAGGGCAGACTAGGACTTGTGGGGGCTGCATCCACCCAACGCATAGCCATTGGTTTGTCAATAAAGTTTTATTGGGACATGGGCCTGTGCATTCATTATGGCAGTTTTCCTGCTACAGCATCATATACTCTGTAGTTCACACATGCTCAGCAACACTCTCCACACAGCTCTTTGTAAATAGTGTTTGCCAAACTCAGGTATTGAGGTTCAGATAGATTCATATACAAGTTCACAAGAATCTACCAAGTATGTCCAAACATTTGATACTGCTATGCAAGACTGTCATCTACAAAGTCATCTTCAGGAGGGAGACAATTAAGCTTTTAAAAAGTCAACTCTGAAATCTTTCATATCTTAACTATGCATTACAGTTTTGTGTTAGGCTTCATTGGTGTTTAATCTCAGCACATGAGACCCAGGGTCCATGGGTTGAACATGCCTGAAAGAGTTACAATGCTGATAGTCTAAAATTGGTGTAGAAGTGCCCCACGTATGTAATCTTAGCAGGCAGAGGCAGAGGCAGGAGCATTACCATGAGTTTAAAGTCAATCTTGGCTACAGAGTGAGCTCCAGAACAACTTAGACTACAGGGATGGGGAGGGGTCAGGGAGAGAAGTTGGCGGAAGTGGCAGGACATATCCAAATTTTAATCAAAATGCATTATATGCACCATATGAAATTCTCAAAAGTAGATAAATAATTTTAAAAGCCAAAAGATATGGAATATTACTTTATTTGAATGTGCTTATTCAGTTTATTACTAATTTGTTTATATTATGAGATAAAATTAATACACTGCAAACTCATCATTGTTCAATAACATATTATGGAATAATCACTTTTATTAATATCTTTAAAGAATTTTAAATTATATTTAATTAGTACTGGCTTATTGTAGCGCCCTTATTAAGATATAAATAATATAAACTACTTGTAACCCAGTAAGTAGTGGGCAAGAATAAATCAATAGCAACCAACCACTTGGCACTTTACATGCACAAGTGTACCAAGCTTAACCACCCTCAGTTCCCTTTAAAGGCCACATCGGTGACCTCTCTAGTCAATAATATTCCTCAATAGCCTGAGGATTATAGTTTCCCAGTTTCATGATGAAGGAGCTCTGGGTACTGGTGATCTGCCCATGGTATGAGGAGCCAGTGTTAAGTCCTGATACTTCTTGAAGGATAAAAAGGGGAGATCTGTGGCCAGAACAGATGGCTATAATGTATCTAACCCCACTTCTGAGGCCCTAGGCCTGAAAGCTAGACCCAAACCAAAGAGGTGCCACAAGCTCCCAAAATAGTGCCTGTGGGAGACATTTCATCTTCAAAACTTGTTATGTTTGAACAAGGATGTTGAACTTGCCCCAGGTCTTACAGCTTGGAACCAACACAGTGACGATCAAACTGTAGCTGTGAGTGGCTCTCAAGTTCATATCTTTAACTGATATTTAGTCTGCCCCCCTTTCAAAAGCCAGCTCTGATGTCCAGAGTGGCTACGTGGTGTGGCCCCAGGGCTTATTTCTCACATCACTGACTTCACAAAGCAGTGTCCTTGCAATGTCCTAGCCCAGGCTCACCATGAATATAATCTCACAACTCCTGTCCCTAAAGGGGGAGTCTTGGGAAGGACTTTGATTTGTTAGAGGGAGGGACCAGGGCAGGGCAAAACAGAAAGGTATTTGTAAATGCCTTCAGACTCCTTCCCTGCACCATAAGAAGGGCTGGCATATCTCCAGTGAAAGGCACAAGACTCCCAAGAAAATGATCATAAGATCACATGGCACAAGCTGACAGAGTTCAGCAGTCATGCCACTGATGCCACTTGCTCTCTCCAGACACCCAACGCATCTCATTCATAAAGAAGTAGAGAAAATTTGTCACCTAAAAGAGAAATGCTAACCTCTGAAAACATGAAATGCAAGAAGCGACCCTCCTTCCAATGCAGGGATGATATTGAACCAACAGAGAGGCCCTTGCAACCGAGTGATCTTCCAGAGATAGCCTGAAGGGAAAGAAAAAGGAGTGTGCTGTGGCTCCTGCCCACCACTCACCTCTCACCTGAGCCTCCTCTTAGCAGAACCTGTCCTCATGAATTCCCGATGTAAGTCTAAGGACATGACCTTGTCATTTCCATCCATGTTGCTATGGCAAGAACTCCAAGGGAATTCGTTCCCTCCAAGATGCACTGCGTCAAACCCAGCTCTTGAAACAGGCAGAGTGCTCCCCACACACTGGCCCTGTGAGCAATGAGCAAGTGAGTAACTACAGGACTGACCCACCTTGTCTCCTGCAACCCATAAGAGCTCTCTCCTGTCTGTCCTTCTGTAGCAGCTCCTCCTTTAAGTCTACCTTCTCCTTGTGCCCTGTGTGTAGCTCTCAGAGGTCAGCAAAAACACAAACCATGCCCTTTAAAGGTATGAGCAGATGCCAGGAGCCAGAGTCTGGCCTTGGAAGTTTGGCCTTGGCTGATCGTCCCCAGATGAACAAGGAATGAAGGTGACCTTCATAACTTTCCTACAATGCTTAGATGATATAATATACAAGGTTTTATCTAATTAAGCTGTATACAAGTCCTCCTCTCTACATTAACTTGGTCTTAGCAAACAATATAGAGCCAGCTGGATGGCTCAGCAGGTAAAGATGCCTGCTGCAAAGCATGGCAAGACCTGAGTTTAATACCCAGGGCTCAGATGGTAAAAGGAGAGAACCAACTCTTGTAAGTTTTTCTCTGACTTCCACACATGCATCATGGAATGGACATTTTACACACACACACACACACACACACACACACACACACACACACAGCCACCCCTCCACATGCACGAGAGAGAGAGAGAGAGAGAGAGAGAGAGAGAGAGAGAGAGAGAGAGAGAGAGAGAGAATACACACATTTTAAATTAAAAAGCAAGTTAAAAATGACTGAAATCCTGTAACCTAAAACAGTTCACTAATGTTTACTCAGGTTCAATATGAGCATGGGCTTGTAAGTTTATACAAAGCATTAACAAGAGTGAGGTGGTGAGGTGGAAAATACACAAGAAGACAGGGGCCACCCATTGTTCATCTCTGTATTCTTGCTCTAGCTCTGAACTATAGGCATCAACTCATCGTTTGTAATAAAGTGTGATACTTACAGATTCTAAGGAATAGGGCCAATTCCACTTAAGCTAGAGTTTATCCTCTATCTGAATGGCCACCAGGATCAACTAATTTAAGGATGAAAAAATTGCATTGCAAGTAGATAATCCCTTGGCTGTCCTGGGAAAGACTTAGGACAACCTAAGAGACTCTTGAGCACATCTGCATGTGGGAAGAGTTAATGTGCACCAGGACACTATGATGAGCTCTTACCACAAAGAGTGTTGCTACATGGAGTATAACTAACTCCTAACCAGCTACTCATGATTTCTGTCATCCCATTCGTTCATTCTCTGGATGTTGTGAGGGTGCATCTAACAGGTTAAAAAGAGGCTAATTATAAATTGAGCTTATTATGGCTTGAAATGGCTCCCTCTAGTTGCATTGTGTTTCCAATGTTTTCCTTCTGGCATTGAGTGCTCTTGGAGACAGCCTTGAACTACAGGATGTAGGTATTGACTGGAGAAGGAGGATGTTGACTTTTGAAGATCAGAGGGTATCTGCCTCTGCTTTATGTCTCCTTCTTTCCTTCCTAGTCCTTGTGGCCAGCCTCTGCACCATGTTCTGGTCATCAGGAATGTGCTGTCTGGAGTCAAGTTAATCTGTCACTCACACTAGAGTTGACTCTACAGTTATGGTGACAATAGTGACATAAAAGCAAGCATTATCCTCCACCCTGTGCAAAGCCAGCTCCCCCAGCCTGTGACACCCTGCGTCAGGCCAGGGGCTTCACAGAAAGCAGCCTCCAGGAAACCTTCACCATCACCCTCTTTCATTCACAACGTTGGGTAGGTTGGAGGCTGAGCTACCATACACCCCCAGCAAGGTGAGATGGAGAATTGATAGAGTAATCAGGAATCTCACAAGAGGGCAAGTCACAGGCAGATTTATAGAGCTGGGGTACAGAACACATCTCGGGAATGCAAGGCACCTGGGTTCATTAATCATCTTTTACTTTGAATCTATTTCTCAATGAAAAGTAGCTTTCTTTTTCTATTATCAAGATGAATGTGTCAACAATACACAGTTGCCTAAACCAGACTATGGGGAGGAGGGAAAGAAACAGACAAGTTTTTAAAGGCAAAAAGAAAAGCCTGGGTACACAGTGTGATGTATTTGCTCAGATTACAGCTTTATTTACACCATGGAGAACACTTTATTTTTGAGCTTCATAACTCATTGCTCTAGGACAGAAAAGAAACTACCAGCTGCTTGGTTCAACTTGGAATGAGAAGACAAGATGTGCATGAAGCAAACCCATCCTCCACCTTGTTGATCTCAATAGTTTTATAGAAAAAAATATCTATTTAATGTGTGTTATACTCTAGGGTTTCTTATTACTCCAATAAATCCAGACTTGAGAAGACGACTCAGAATTAAAATGTCCCTAAAATAATGGGTTCTAAGCTACAATATGTGGACATCCTTTTTTTTTTCTCCACAGAGAAAATCAGTTTACCAGAATTCATTCTGTGCTGGGAAAGGATCTCCCAACTGTGCTTGAAAATTCAAGCAGGTCTCATCAGCCCAAGAATGAAATCTAAAGGAAATTGTAACTATCAAGCAGGCTCGGTGCAGTTATCTTTATAGACGCACTGTAAAGCAGCATGTCCTGATGGCATCGGTATGCTCGGGTCTGTTCTCTTGCATGGGAGACACTCCACCTCCACATAAACATTTTTGAATGCTCTCCCTGATAGTCATTTTATTCCTGAGTCCCCGAGGATATTTTTCAAAGGTATATTGCTACTTTTTATTTTCTTTTTACCTCTGAAACATTTTTCCCAACTCTGTTGCTCAGGAAACTAGAAGGCTTCAAATTTTTTCCAAGTTAATCACTCAGAGAGACATGAGCTTTTATCCTCTTTCTGATATAAACTTCTTGCTTCCATTTGAATCTCTCTGAGCCTCCACTTACTTTTTTTCATGAGAGAAGTTGTGGGGATGCCGGAGAGGGCTCAGCAGTTAAGAGTGCTCACTGCTCTTCCAGAGAACTAGAATTTGGCTTCCTGTTCCCAAGTCAGTTCCAGGAGAGCTATCGCCCTCATCTGGCCTCTACCCACAACTGCACTCAAATGCACATACACGGAGACAGACATAATTAAAGGAAAAGGAAAGGAAAAAGAACCTGGAACTTCTTACATTAAAAACTGTCTTTCTTATGTCAGAGTTGTGGCTCACATCTGTGATTTATAATACATGGGAAGCTGAAACATTGCCATGAGTTCTGGGCCAGCCAGGGATACAGATGAATTCTGGCCACTCTGAGCAACACTGTGAGACGTTGTCTCAAAATAAAATAAAATAAAATAAAATAAAATAAAATAAAATAAAATAAAATAAAGAAAATTGTTTTTCCTTTGGGTTTTATAAATTATCTAGAAAATATTGATGTTCCTTCTCGGCAAGAGTAAGAGCAAAGAGACCCTAAATGTGTCCATTTCAGTCAAAAGCCAAAACCTAGAAAGAAAAGAGCCATGCTCTCTCAAAATGAATTCCCCTTGCCCTGCCACCCTCAAAAAGAGAAATAAATAATCAAAAGAACAAAAATCCCACTCGAACAGAAGAGAATATTTAATGGGTTTATGAACACTGAAATGAAATTTCAAAGATAAAATAGAATTCCTGATAGACAATCCTTCATGACCAGCAATAAAGAACCAAGCCATTTGCTGCAAGATTCCAGAAAAGCAGGTGAAGGGTGTTCAGCAGACCTTGGCTCAGTGTGGCTCAAATCCTCTGGGATCCAGAGAGACGAAAAGCATAAAATCAGAACGAAGTCATGAGAAGGTCAGTGAGTGGTCAGGGTTGCTTGGGGGGATTTTAGGAGTTGGGTTTGAGCTCTGGGGAGATGTCTGGATGGGCAGGAGGACCTGCATCTGTGTCCCCAGTACCTAGGACAGCGGCACAGGTTGGGATACAGAGGCAAAAGATGCACTCACATGCAGGGCCCAGCTCTGAGACAGACAATAGAATGGAAAAGTTCATGCTGAGTGTGTAAAGGGATAAGGCTTACAGCAATAGTGGAAAGCACTCAGAGTCCTGCTTTGGCCTTGACTAGTGCACACACATGCATACCTACTAACCGCGCGCGCGCGCACACACACACACACACACACACACACACACAGGGAGATTGTGCCTATTTGTGTGATACCACATGCACTTTTAAAATATACATGGGATGCTAAGTCAAGCCGCCATACAAAGCTTCACTGCCGATCTGAGGTGCTGACACTTGTCTCTATCCTTGCTGTTCTCAGGTTAGCTTGCCTTCTTTTTTATTTTTTTTAATACAATAGATATCATTAGCTATAACCATCAAAAGGAACAGTAGGTGGTTATGGACCCATTTTTTCCCTGCCTGATATATTGCATCTATTCATCGATCTTCCTTCAAATCCCCACCTCGACCCCGAGCACATGACTCAGTCCATCTGAGGACAACTTTTGTCTGTCTGTCTGTCTGTCTGTCTGTCTGTCTGTCTCTCTCTCTCTCTCTCTCTCTCTCTCTGTGTGTGTGTGTGTGTGTGTGTCTGTGTGTGTCTGTGTGTCTGTGTGTCTGTGTGTGTGGTGTGTGGTAAAACCACTCTAGCACCCACTGGAGAATCTCAGTATGTGGCCCAGAGTTGTTTCAAGCTCAGAATTCTCCTGCCTTAGTTCTACCAAGTGCTGGTATTCTGAGTCATTTATTTCACTTTCACACAGGACTTATGTATCACAGACTGGTCTTGAACTCATCATGAAGTTGAGAATGACCTTGAACCCTTGAGCTTCCTGCCTCCATCTCTCCAAGTGTCGGTCGGGGTTATACCAAGTACCAGGCTTGGTTTCTGTAGTGTGATGGCTAAAACCTAGGCCTTTGTGCAGCCAGGGAAACTACCAACTTAGCTACCTCTTTCATCCTTTGGTGCCATTTTTTCTATGGAGAAAACTGAGCTTAGAGAGACTGGCTCCCTGAAGACGTGTGAGCAGTGACCTTAACTGACATCATTACCCACACTCCCACATCATGCTTTCAGCCTCTCCAAGTAAGTGAGTTTCAGCTTGGTCAGGCAGCCATTAAGGGTGCATTAAGGAGGTCTGAGCAGAGGAGCAACCTGTTCTGACCTGAATATTAGGGGGAATCTGGCTAGGGAGCAGAGAATGGCCGGAGGCCAGCAGTGGAATCAGAGGCCAGGAAAGGCACTATCAAAACCAGCCAGCCCCTCTGCTTGCTTATTTTTCTTTCTTCCTCTGCTGGCTTAGAGGCTTTGGCCAAGTTTCTTGACCTCTCTGAGCCCCGGTTATGATAACTGTTTTGTGGAAATCTGGGTAGCATCACTGGCTCAAAGTTCCACTGAGAAAGAACTATATGCCAAGAATTAAAATGGACTAGTAAATCATGGTAATTTCCCAGCAACGTTGGCTATTTTATCATCTCTTATGGTAAAGATGTTAAGAGGCAAGCAGAAGGCCAGGCTAGCCACTCGACGGAGTCCTGGAACCTACAGTCAGGCTACAGGGACCTGCAGGTGGGAACTAATTTTATGGCCATATTCCAGATGTGCAAATTAAGGCACCTTGAGAAAAGGCCCTCTAAGTTTCCAAGGTTACAACCAGGGTATTGTTTTCCACACAACATGGTAATCTCCATCCCTCTGCAGACACATAGCACGGACATCAGAACCAAGGACAACAGCCCCTGTTGGGAGAGGGACAAGGTGGGCATGACTAGACCAAAGATGGAGTTTCTTTGTTTTGTTTTGTTTTGCTTTGTGACAGGGTCTCATATCTCCTAGGGTAGCCTCAAAACTCTCCAGCAGCCACAGATGACCTTGACTTGGTCATCCTGCCTCCATCTCCCAGGGCTGAGATTAGAGACCTGTACCACCAACCCTGGCTTATGCAATGTGAGGGATCAACCCCATGGTTCCAGGCAATTAAGACAAGCACCTATCTGGTCAAGGTACTTCCCCAGTCCCAAAGATGGGATTTGCTAAATGGAGCTTCATGGAAAATAGCATTATCTACTCCTGAATGAATGAAGACCCTGGGCTTTGACTCCTCTGCAGGAGAGGGGTTTTTAGATGCTGATCCCCTCTGCCTTTTTATGACACCCCTGCCCTCCATGAGAAGTACAAAGAAATGTTAGAGGAAATGGTTGTGTTACATTCACGTCCTGCTGGATTAGCATTTGGCCCAGGGGAACTTATCGGCGCTGAGGATCATAATCCTCCTTTCTATATCTCTGCAAACAAAACTGACAAAATGATCCCCAAGCTCTCTGGAGTAACCTTCACACGTGTGGACAGCCAGCCTTGCCCGCCACTCACTGTGAGAAGGAGCCCAGCTGTAGGTAATGTCGCCTTCCACATCACCTGCACATCAGCAGCTTCACAGGGTGAAATGAGGCTGCTTATCAATAAATACTGTGCCTGGAAGCATTTAGGGATGCAGAGGAGACCTGCTTGTTGCTGCAAATCTCACACCAGTGTATTCGAGTCTGAAAATTAATATTCAAGCCCAATGGCAACCTTTATCCGCAGAGGACAGAACTCAGTAATAGCACCCAGAGCTGTGTGCTGAGACAGGCTAAGCACACAAGCCCCAGGTGAAAAGACTCACTTAAGAGTTTCAGTCACAAGGAGAAATGAGTGACCAGGAGGGCATAAGCAGGGGAGGGGATGGAGGAATACAGAGAGGAAAGAATTTCAGGGGAGATGGAGTGGGACCAGAAGGGGAGAAGAGGAAAGATGAAGCCAGAGAGAGGGAAGAAGGGCAGGGAATAGACAGAAGGGGGAAGTGGATGGTTAGATACAGAACAGAAGAGAGAGGGGAGGATAATTGAAGAGCTAGAAAGAAAAGAAAGAAAGAAGCAAGGGAGAAGAGGCAGATGGGAGGTACAGAAGCAAGAGAGAAGCGAACCAGAACAGGAGTGACAGCTGGAGAGACAGAGAGGGGGCAAGGAGAGGAACTCCAGAAGTCACAGAACAGGAGAAAAAAGGAAAAAAAGAGAAAGCCAGGCATATGAGAGGAGAGATGGTGTTAGAGAGGCAAAGGTGGGGGGTAGCAGGAAATAGGGATAGAGGGACCACCACGGAAACAACTGCAATAGTCACGTGCCGACACCACCTGAGAAGTCCCCCAGTATAATCCAGTCATTAGGTAGTGGAGTGTTTCGGGAGATGGAAAGGAAACATACTGAGATGCATATGCTGATCTTGCCTCCATCACTCATTATTTTACCCTTATCGGGAATTCAGAATAACAGATGTACTCCTGGAAGGTCACATAACAGCAGAGTGAGATGCCCAATGCCACTCTCGCTGGCCATAGAAGCACAATTACCCAAGCATACATCAACCCCAGATCCAGGGATTCTACCTTATGACTTCTGCTACACAGTTTAGAATCTCATTCACAACTTGAAACATTCCAATGTGTACAGGGAAGTAAGCAGTTGGTCTACACAGTCATACTTGCTTTTGCCTGTCTTTCAGAAACTCTTAGCTAAGTCTAATTGATCTAAATTAAGCAACAGCAGAGAGTGGGAACATTTGAATGACCCATGTGCTTAGACTACACAGACATTAAGATGTGCAGAACTTATGAAGAAGTTAGCGACATATAAAACTCAGCCTTAAACATTTGTCATTTTGGACGTTCTTGACAAAACACAGTCAGTCTGACTACAGTGGGGCTGTGTCTCTATACAGACCTATTTGATGCTTAGAGAAGCTGAAGATTCCCTAGTCTCTATTAAGCATTATATTCACATAGCTTTATACCAGTTTAAAATACTTAGCCATGCATGTCAATGCACACCTGTTATCCCAGCACTCAGGGGCCCTAAGCATAACTCCAATTCCAGCTCAGTGTGGACTGCCTAAAATGTAGCTGTTTCATAGCTGAATCCTCAGTGTTGAAATATCCCATCATGGTGGGAGGCTCCTTAAGACTCAGAGAGTAAACAACTCAGAAGACTTAGGAAGTTCCTGAAACACATTAGGCACAAAAGGCCCTCCCTCCTCAAGGCTATATAAGCAGTCTGGGATGGTGAGGAAAAGAGAATTTTCTACCTGCTGAGTTGCCTATATAGCATGCAGAGAGTTCCAGGACTGTAGCTTATAAGATTTAGCAATGATGCTGTGGGCATTATGATAAAGCCTCCTATAAGTAACCCCTCACCATTTACTAGGGAAAGAAACCCTAATAAATATCTTGGTTCACAAAACTGGACTTTGATACTGTCTTTCCACTAGTCTACCACTATCTAGGTCGAATAAATAAGTGTTCATGACTTTCCAGAAAATGTCACATAGCAGACATTGTCTTAAAAAGTGCAAGAGCTGTGCTATATCTCAACAACAGCATGCTTGAATAGCAGGTGCAGAGGCTTAGGATTGATCCCAATTCCTGCATGTGCATAAGTAAACAATTAAGTAGATAGAGACTGAGACAAAGGCTGCCTCAATTTTATTCACTAAAACAATTTTCCTTTACTCTTAAAGAGTAAATATCTATGCAACCCTTTCCTTTGTTTGGCCTCTTTGGAATTTTGATATGATAGAAGTCCACTTAAGAACATGAACCTCAGAAAGATAATGACATTTCAGCTCTGGAGGAAGACTATGCTGGCAAAATAATGCATTTAATGCATTCATATTTTGACTGATTGTAACTGTAGAAACATTCCCAAGGAGGGAAGAAATCTCATCATACAGTATAGGCTTTGAAAACCACAGCTTGAATGATTGTGGATAGACATACCACATTCAGTGGCTCCCCACTCCCTATAATACATCAATAAGAGCCTTTCTGTTACACCTTTTAAAAAATTATTATTATTTTCTTTATTTACATTTCAAATGCTATCCCAAAAGTTCCCTAT
>NC_034601.1:2399666-2405314 GCF_900095145.1 Mus pahari | reverse complement strand
AGGAAGGTGCCCAAATTTCTGGAGCCCGAAACGGTCTGTCCCAGAAGTTAGGTTGCTTCTGTCTGTCCGAAGCTGTGTAGCTTCTGCGGTCCACACTCTTGCTAGTGCAGACTGGAGCCTAAGTGAACTGGAGCATAGATGACTCTCCTTCCACCTCAGGCCTTGAGACTCCTCCCGGGAGGACACCCCTCCTCGGGCGGGAAAGGTGCTGGACGACTGGAACCAGAAATGGGGATCTTTCCCAGAAGCTGTGATGCTTCTCCAGTCTGCCCTCTCCCCGGCAGTGCACCGGAGCAAAGATGGATCCTTTCTGTTACATCTTAAATGTAGCAAACTGGATCCTGCTGGGTCTCTGATCAGGTGACCAGCACCCTCATCCAGATAATACATCACCCAAATATGTGCTGATGTATCTCTCCTGGGGAGTGTGGGGCTTCATTCTTCCTATTTCCTTTGAATGACATGAATTCCTGGTATTCACACATAAAAACACACACACATTGCTCCAAAGCTTAACCTGAATGTGTTTTCCCAGAAGGTGATCCAAGCCCACATGGACTGGACTAGTAGCTTTTTAAAAGATGTGTGTGTGTGTGTGTGTGTGTGTGTGTGTGTGCGCGCGCGCGTGCGTGTGCGTGTGTGCGTGTGTGTGTGTGTGTGTGTGTGTGTGTGTGTGTGCATGTTCATGCATACATTTCTAGATCCCAAAGGAAAACTTCAGGTGTCCTGCTTATCACTCTCCATCTTCTTCTTTTGAGGCAGAGTCTCTCATTAAATCTAGGACTAGGCTGTCAGACTGCAAGTCCAGTGATCCTCCTGTCTCCCCCTATCACACAGCCCATCCAGCTTATTATTTTGGGATCTGAGTTTGAGCCCTTATACTTGTACCCTTACCCATTGAATCATCTCCCCAGTGCTTGACTAGCACATTTTGCTGGGTGTCTATGGACTTGTATTAATCTGCATCTCTGAGACACCAAAACACAGTGCAGAAGGCAAACCTTGGCTGGCCACCTCCTAGTGAGTCATCCTCAGAGATGGATCGCTTGCCTCTGTGAAAACCCAGACGACCTTCCCGAAGCGAGGAGATTTTCCACCTTTGCTTAGAAAATGAGCCAGCAGTGCAGCCAGACAATGTGTATTTAATGAATACATTTACAACAAAGATGCAAAGCATAAAACGATAAGCAGGGAAGCAGAGTGTTGGGGACAGTGGAAAGGGAGGGGAATTTTCAGTCTTGTACAGGATCAAGAGCAGCTGCTTGTCTTGCATGATGAAGCTGAATGTCATATGAAAAGACTCCAAGCCAGCACATAAAAGTTAGTGGCACACCCATGTCTCCTGCCTTGCTGCTCACAATAGCTAAGATATGGAACCAACATGGGTGTCTAACCCCATGGGAATGGAAAAAGAAACTACAGTTTATGAATTTTGAGTTAAAAAAATGAATGTGGTTGGAGATGATCATATTAAGCATATTAACTCAGTCTTAGAAAGATGTCAGTAACATTTCTCTCAAGTGTAGGTCCTAGTCTTCATAGATATACAAAATCTTAGATGTATAGATGTTATGAAAGTAGAAGAGAAACAAAGAGGGCTAGAGGGAGAGACGGAGGGGGAGAAAGAGGAGAGTAGCCAGGTATAGGAAATGCTCAAAGCACACAGACATGGAAGTACCCTTACAGAACACCAGATAATAAACTAGAATAATAAGTAAGTGTAATAAAGAATAGAAGAAAAGGCTGCGGGGGTGGCGTGAGTGTGGGAGGGACAGCTGTGCACACTGGCTTTAAACACAACATGCCTGGGTTCATTCCACAGATCTCATGTACCTGAGCTCTGTGATTGCATATGGGCCACACATCCTCATTTGGTATCAATCACTTTCTCCATCTACAAGATGGTACTATACTTATATCTCTATTAATTGTGGTCTAGGGAAATGAAGGGTTTTCTACCTACACAAATCCCAGAGTAGATGCATTTAAATATCAGCAGTAATTATTTGAACTTGACCATGAAGGGAAGACAGGATGTGGAGACAAAGTGGGGTATATATTCCCCAGATTGGGGAAGGGGCAACATAAGTGGAGAGGAGCGGCCACAGGAGCCCAGAGGCAAGAACACCCAGACTTATGGTGTGTCATTGTACAGTGGAAGTCCGGGTTGAAACAGGCTAGAATCAGATCAAAACATGTCAGATCTTCAGCATTGATGCAAGTGTAAGGTTTTGAAGTGCATTTTCTAAGAAGCAGAGGACTGGGGTGTTCAGGGATTCAGTCCCAGCCCTGGTCTCATTGAACTATTTATTCCAGGCAACTCTTTTTATATCCAGACCTGGAATTGGAGTAACCGGGACACGTAAAGTCCATAGAAATATAGAGTTTTCCTTTTCAACAATGTGCAAAGAGGGCAAATAAAACAGTGCATCTGCAGGGGGAAAAACAGTGGGTGTCCAGGAATGGTCCATGATGAAAAACAAATTAGTACCCATTTTCCTCTAGACATCAAGTAATGCCCGGGAAGACGACACAGAACCTGGGCCAAGACAAACACAGTTATTAATAAGCCGGCTGCAGCACTGGAATGCACCACTGACAGCAGATTACTGATGAAGTTTAATTTCTGAGTAAGCTCTCAGGGATACATCTCACCAGGGAAACATTCACATGTAATTATTTCTTTTTTTTCTTTTTGAAATCTCCATGGAACCGTTTCTTCGAACAAAAAGCCATCAGATGTATTTCCACTGTGCGGTGGAGATCCTTGACGAGGAAAAAAAAAGCCCAATTTCTCTCTTTTTCTTTTCTCTTCTCTTCTTTCCTTCTTCCTCCATTCCTCCCTTCCTTCTTCCTTCTGTTCTTGTTTTGTGTGTGAATGTGTGTGTGTAGAGTGTATGTGGGTACAGTGGAGGTCAGCAGTCAACGTTGGGTACCATTCCCCAGAATCCATCCGCTGTATGGTTTTGTTTTATTTTGTTTTGAGACAAGGCATCTCACTGACCTCAAACTTGCTGATCCTACTAGGCTTCCTAACCAGAAAGTCCCTGGGATCCTCAACATCCCCCACGCTGGGATTTCCACTGTGCACACTCACCCCCAGCTCCTTAACAGCAAGTTGTGGGAATCCCACTCCGGTACTTAAGCGTACTAAGCATGCACCTCACCAATAGAGTCAGCATCCCATCTCCAGTTTCTTTATTAACTCCATTTCCTACAGTCAGGTCCAAAGACAAAGCCAGATTCACAAATGACGGTCCCGGTGAGATACATTTATTATCAATGATGCAATCCTGAATTCATGCTTAGGTACACCACAAGCTCTCTCTCTCTCTCTCTCTCTCTCTCTCTCTCTCTCTCTCACACACACACACACACACACACACCGATATGAAGTGTACAACTTTTGATACATTTTAAGGAAGAGTGAATGAGGGTAAATTAGGGAAGAAATGTGGGAAAACAACCGATCCCTGCAGACCTCCTTCCTTCTCCCGTCTAATCTTAACAAGAGAATGCGTGACACTCAATTCGAAAGCTTAGGTCCCATAATATTCTGAAGTATGACTATGTTCTTTTGTAGCTACACATTGTATTCAACCAACCTAGTGTCAGCACCAACATGGCCAGTATTTACTGAGCACCTGCTGTATACTAATGGGTACAGGTTTCCTACCAGACACCTAGGAAGAGCATTGCTGCATGGTCCTTTCTAGAGTTTATTCATGCTGCTGCTTATAACAGCCCTTAGTGTCTCTTATTGCCCATGTGACTAATTATCACTTTTAGGCAAAGTAATAGAACTGAGGAAAAGCAGCTTCTAAACACCGGGCTCAGAAACCACATCCCCCTCCTGGTCTGAAACGGTGCAGCCGTAGCACTCTGCAGCTCTCAACCTCTCCCCATCCCTATGCTTAAAAGCGCTGGTTCCTGCTTTCGATCCTTCTGCCTCTTGTCCTGGCCCTTCTCTGCTTTCCCCTCATTTGCCTGCTATATACAGTCTTCAACCATCAAAGGTGTCAGAGCTCCTAATCCCCCCTTCTCTTCCTACACTGCTTTGTGAAATCATTATTCTCTGGTTATGAGCTGACTTCATAGTAGTCATTCAGTTTGCTCTCTTTCACAGATGTCCTCAACCCCACACTGCTTTTAAAAGACATTGCATTATTCCGTTCCTTCAAATTGCTTGGGAAAGTGGTTCCCCCCATGATGCATCTGTCTTTACTTTTCTATTTTATCATTCTTAATACACTGTGTGCTGTGGCGCTAGCTATGCTGTGAGTCAAAATGAGTCTTGCTTATGGATTAGACAAGAGACTGAACAGCTAAAGAAAGAAATGTGTTCAATGAAAAGGACCCAAGAGACCCACCCCAGCTTCTTCCAGTGAGCAGCCACAGTTTAATAACTGAAGCATCAGGCAGTGTATGAATGTCCTTCTTCCTATGACTGCTGTGATTAAAATGGGGGCTGATTATGAGGGCACCTGCCAGCATCCAGTCAATGAGTGACTTCCTCATCCCTATCGATTAGATACAAGGTGCACCAGTGGGGTTTTAGTCTTTGAAGTACCAGTCACAGGAAGAAGGCCAACTTATTCCATCAATCTCTATCCACCCTTCCCGACAAATCAATAGAACAATACTTCTGTGACATCCGCAAAGAAAAGTTACCATTGTTCAGAGCTTGCTCAATGGTATCATTTGGAGGGAAGATGATCCCCATTACTATACACACTCACTCATCTCCTTGTGGTTCGACAAATAACACTTCTAAAATTATTCTGTATCTCAAGCACAAATCAAATGTAAAGTTAGGGGGGAAACCCCAAAGGATTAAAGCTCCTTCTGTTCCGAGTTGTTATTAACACATGGGCGTTGCTTATTTATCTTACACTCCTGGCATATAGCAATCAGTACTGTGCCCACCTGGAGTAACTCAAAAAAAAAAAAAAAAAGCTTTGCCTCACAAAATATTGTCCAGAAAATGTTTAGAAATCAGGAGTGCTGAATCTTTTGGGACTCTGTCCAACTATCTCATTCTTCACTGACCCATAGCTCAAAGGCAGAAAGAAACACTAGGTCATCCCCTGCTTATAAACACAAGACCTTGCGTGAAGGTTAGCACTGGCGATAGACTGACAGGATCTAGAATCACCTAGGCAGGAAAGCTTGGGCAAGTCAGTGAGGGATTTTTCTAGGTGGAAATTAAGGTGGGAAGATCCACCTAAATGTGCACATAATCATTCTATCACAAGATATTTGTGTGAGCCATAATGAAGTAAGAGAGGTTTTGTGATAAAATTGTGTGGTGTATGGTGGCCAAGTAGAAGGGTAGTGTGCCTATACTCAATGCCCTAATTGTGAGAGCTCAATCCATAAAGCAATTGTCTTCTAAGAATGAGGACTTGAATTTAATTCCTTCAAGCCACACTTTTTTTAAAATAAAAAAAAAGAGTGTTAGTGCTTACTTGTAATTCCAGCACTGAAAAAGGTAGAGACAAAGGGGTCCCTGGAGAACCCTGAGCAGGAGGCCTAACCTACCTAGACAGTTCCAGATTAGTGAGATACCCCGTGGAGAAAATCACCAGTGGACAAAGCCTGAGAAATCTCTCTCTCTCTCTCTCTCTCTCTCTCTCTCTCTCTCTCTC
>NC_034601.1:2389001-2399618 GCF_900095145.1 Mus pahari | reverse complement strand
CACACACACACACACACACACACACACACACACACACACACCTATTTAAAAATGGAACCCATTTTTGTGTACCCACATTGATTGGGTCACATCCCAGCTATGAGGGTCCATTAGACATACAGGAGTGCAGCTCTAACCCAGATTTCTCAGATAGGAACTCCCTCTTGAACAAAGCCTCTGAGGCAAGCCACCAGCTCAGTACAACTTGAGCCACACCACTGGAACTTTTGCCACCATCCAGATAAGCATCGCTGACCACAAACATTTTGACTGTAAATTTCTACAACATAGAAATGAGTTTTTATGGTTGATTTATTTTTATTTTATTGTGTATTCACTGTACACAGAACTGGGTTGCATAAAGACTTGTTCGTGCAAAAATGTAATATACGTTGCTCATATTCATCCAGCTTCCCCTACTCTCCTTTTACCACCCCCTGAGTTCCCTTTGCTTCTGTAGAAAACTTGCTCTTTATTTGCTGCTATATATAATTACATGGCTTTATTGTTTCACATAAAGTCTAAGAACTACACATGAAAGAAAACATATGAAGTCTGACTTTTCTAGTCTAACCTGATTCACTTTTATGATTATCCCCAGTTACATCCATTTTCTAGAAGATGATGTCATTTCCTTGTTCTTTATTGATGCAACATTCCCTAGTGGGGTGTGTGTGTGTGTGTGTGTGTGTGTGTGTGTGTGTATCACATTTAGTTTATCCAGTTCTCTCTGGATGGACATCTAGTTTGCTTCCAAGACTTTGGACCTGCAATAAACACTGACAAGCAAGTGTTTCTGTGATGTGCCATGCAGGAGCCTTTGCAATAAACACCCAAGAGTGGTACTGTTGAGTGCTATAGAAGATGTGCTTTTTGGTTGTTGAGGAATCTCCATGCCAAGTTCATAATGACAGACTCGTTTACATTGTTTCTAGCAGTGTAGAAAGGCCCCGTTTGTCTGAGCCCTTGCCAGCATTTCCCATTATTTGTTTTAATGACAGCCACTCTGACTTGGGTAAGATGGAATCTAATGTAGTTATGATTTGCATTTCCCTATGGCTTGTGAGGCTCAGAATTTTTTATGTTGATTGCCCATTTGTATTTCCTCTTGTGAGAACACTTTGCTCACTTCATTTCTCCATTTACTAAGCTATTTGATTTCTTGCTGCATAGATTGTGGAGCTCCTTTTATATTTTTTAAAAAAGAAGTTTTACCAATTCTTTGAGAATTTCGTATAATGTATTTTGATTATCTTCAGCCCAACTCCTTTTAACGCATCTGGATTCACCCCCACCTCCATAATTCTCCAACATCGTATCATTTTTGAAAAAAAAATCTGTACTATCTAATGTACTATCTATGGTTTCCATACACTTTTGAGGGGTGAAGTCATTTACTGAAGCACAGAATACCTGTTAGGAGGCACACACTTAAATAAACAGACTCTTCCCTTCTCCAGAAGCCACCAGCTGTCCATTGCTCATCAGCAAGGGTTTGCTGGGTCTTGCGAGCTCATCCTCCCATGTAAAACTATTGACTGGCTTGTTCTTGTGCAGGGCCTGTGTGGGCAACTACAGCTGCTGTAAGTCCATGAATGTATCAGTACTGTGTTGTGTCCAGAAGACATTGTTTTACTTCAGCTCCCCTTCTGGCCCTTGCAACATCCTTACCTCTCTTGTGCAATATTTACTAAGCCTACAAGAAAAGGTGAGCCACAGACTCCCCATCTGTGACTGCACACAAGAGTCACTTAGTCTTTGTATTCTGACCAGTGGCGAGTTTCAGTGTTAACCACCATCCACTGCACAAAGAAACTTCTCTGAAGAGGTCTAAGAACTTTACTAATGTATGGGTAGAGAGGTATGTGTTTAGAGGGCAGTTAGATATTATGTCCATTTACCCCTGGGATCTGTGAGCTCCCACACAACAGGTTCTTGACCAGATTTACAGTGCCAGCTGTGGACTTTATCCTGTGGAGTAGTCTTAAGTCTGATTAGGAAGTGGTTAGTTACCTTCCAAACGTCCATGCTGTTGATTCATATCTTATCACACTGGTCAGTACTTCAGTTTATGAGGTTTGCAATTGTATAAGACTGTTGATTATTTTATAACCACCCCCCCAAAAAAATAAAAACCTTGCATACCCTCTTCCTCATAGCAAGCCAGCAGGGAGGAAACTTTGTCGTCAATACTAACTTGATCTCTCTGTGTTCTGTGACCAACCTCCGTGGTGTCTTCAGCGGCAGCCTATTACTATCAAGTGCCGGTGGGAGCCCGAGACCGTGGGCCCCCGAGACCGTGGGCCCAGACAGACGTGCTGCTGAATTCTACCAGATCACTAAAGAAGAGCTAAAACCAATGTTTCTCAAACAGTTCCATAAATTGGAAATGGGGGGAGTGTCACCAAATTCTTTTATAAAATCTGTACTACCCGGATACCAAAATCAAACAAAGAAACACACACACACACACACACACACACACACACACACACACACACACACACAAATTATAGGCCAATCTTTTTGATGAATACAGGTGTAAAAGTCCCCCCAATAAAATACTAATAATTGATACAACCCAAAAATCATCCACTGGGATCAAGGTAGCTTCATGCCAGAGATGCAAATATGTTACAACATACACAAATCAATAATGTAATACATCACTCAAATGAACTTAAGCTGAGAGATCTAAGACCATCTCAGTGGTTGCAGAAATGGCTTTGGACAAAATCAATAAAGTCTTAAAGAGATCAGGGAATAGATGGAACATATCGACTTAGTCACAAATGTGAAAACTCAAAATGTTTCCACTAAGATCAAGAACACGGCGTGTGTGCCCACTTTCTCAACTGTAATTTAATATAGTACTTGAAGTCATAGATAGAGCAATAAGACAAAAGAAGGAAATAAAAGGAGCAGAAATAGAAAAGGATGAAGTTAAATTTTCTTATTTACTAAAGATGCTTGTATGAATAACTAGCCCATTGGAGGCTTGTATCTGATGAACATTTTTTAATTAGGCAGAATTATAGCATGTTAATGTCATCTAACTTCCCACAGAGATGAGGGACACCAAAGGGTAATTATGAAATATGTGAGCTGGCTTAACATGGTCACCAATACCATGCTTGATTTTTCACACACAGAAAAGCTTGAAACACACAAAACCCACCAACTTTTAATGTTTCTAATCTTTCTTCATCTGAAATCAAAGTCTAGACATTTCTAGAAAAGGAAAGCATGTAAGCTAGAGATGGCTCAGCAGTTAAGAGCACTGACTGCTCTTCAGGAGGTCCTGAGTTCAAATCCCAGTGACTACATGGTGGCTCTCAACCATCTGTAATGGGATCTGATGCTCTCTTTTGGTGTTTCTGAAGACAGCTACAGTGTAGTTACATACAATAAATAAATAAATCTTTGGTCGATAGCAAGTGGGGCTGCAGTGAGGAGGAAAAAAGAAAGTATGTGTAGGGTACTGTATTAAGATCTTCTGGTGATTTCTTACTACCAACACTTCTAGCTTAGGAACACGAAATGGGCAATTTCAGAGCTTCTCTACATTTAAATATATGTTTTTCATTTTAGACTAACAGATGACAAGAGATGGAGAAAGGGCTAAGGTTTCTGTTGCTGGGATCAAACGCCATAACGAAACAACAGTATGAAGGAGGAAATGGTGTATTTATGAGGTCTATAGTCCAAGTTAAAGTCTGTCATTCTGGGAAGCTGGGGCAGGATCTCAAGCAGCTAGTCACACATAGTTGCAGAACAGAGAGTATCCAACTGCAGTGCTACGTGTTGTCTTAACCCTCAGCTAGGTTTCTCTGTTAATATACAGTTTACGGCCAACAAACAAAGAATGATGGTGCCCTCGATGGGCTACGTCTTCCTACATCAGTTGACAATCAAGATAATCACCCACAAACACCACATGCTGATAGGTCAACCTAATCTAGGGAATTCCTTTCTTCCCAGGTGATGATGGGTTGTGCCAAGTTGATAGTTAATACTAACAATCAGAGTCTGAATATGCATTTGTATAATATGTGCGATACATAGGGAGTTTTTGCATGCATGCATTTATGCATGCTTATCCAATTACACATTTAGTTATCCACCCAGTATTTGTTTCTAAGTACAGATCAGGCTGTATACCAGGATAGAACTTTTGAGAATAAAGCTGAATGATGCCAGGCAACTCTAAATTCTCTAGCTTTGGTCCTCATAGTCATAAGCCACAATATTAGACACTTGATGAGTCTTTAAAATACATCCATTGGCTCACTTGAAGAATCCCACAGTTATATAAACCCATTTCATTATAAGATAGGACTGTGAGCATGGTTGTTTTCAACTGGAAATACAACAAGCATAATTTCAAGGCTGAGCAGATGGATAAGACAGAGCAAGCGACACCACAGCTATTTTTGGTGGCTCTACTGCTGGCCATTTCAAAGGCTGATTAGTCACTTTGTTCCCATAACCTTCTACTCCAATGTTAGGCTTTACCTCAGAGAGTTAATTTTCTGAGTCCGAAGCCTCTTGTGTGTGTGTGTGTGTGTGTGTGTGTGTGTGTGTGTGTGTGTGTGTGTCTGTTGCTGATGGTCACCAAGCAACTTGCATGGTTCTTGAGTAGCGTGTGTTCCTTACCTTTCCATGAATCTCATCATCATTCCCTTGTCATTTTCTACCAAGACCAGTACAAAATGTAAACATCTCTGTCAGTATTGAGCTTGAGACTATAGGACTAAATTCTCCAGTTTATTTAGTGTTCTTAGATCTTCTTCTTTGTATGTGGATGTGTGTGGTGTGTATGTATGTTTGCATGTGTACCTATTTACAATAATGTGGACATGTGGAGGACAGATGTTGACATTGGATGCCTTCTTCAACTACTCTCTACCTTACATATTGGTGTAGGACCCAGAACTCACTCACTGATTTGGCTAACTGAGCCAGCCAGCTTGCCCCAGGGATCCCTTGTTTTGGTCTCCCCGTACTGGGATTACAGGCAGGATACCCATCCAAGTCAGCATCCACATGGGCAGAGGATCCAAACTCTTGTCTTCATGCTTCCATAGCCTGCATTTTTATATGGAAAGTCATCTCCCCAGCCTGAAATTTGTTTAGCATTTTTTGATTCCGTCAGATATAGCTTTCTGCTCAACTCTGTCCCAAGTACTTCCTTGGATTCTGGGCATATACTCTCACGGGTAAGGAAGTCATGATAAACATTCTCATAGACCTTGAATCCAAGTGGTAGGATACAGATAGGTAAGCATCATTTGTAAGTGTCATTGAAGCCATCTAAATCCGACCATCCATGCTTAAGGTCCTGGCTGGGAGGCATCAGAAGAGCCCTGTCACTCAAGTTAGATGGTCCAAAGGGAAATTCCTGTCATTTAGGGAGCCACAGTAGGCACCTGTCCTCTTTGAAGGAGCACAGTTACTTCTCTAGCCCCATTGGCTAAATGAAAGGACTCAGGAGAGTTTCAAATCTATAAGCTCAGTCTCACATAGGCCTATAGAGAGAGTTACAGCTTAATGTCTGCACGCTCAGTCTCACGCAGGCCTATGGGGAAGCCGGGACTGGGACTGCTATAAGCAATCATACTGGTTATGAAGTAGATGAGGGTTATTCCTCAGAACCAAAGAATCCTAAGTCCATGTTATGTGAACTATTAGTATCCTGCTAATCCTTTTTGATCTCAGCCTGACCTCTAACTTGTGATACTTCTGTCCCAGCCGTCTGGGAGCTAGGGTTACAGGAGGCACATGCCACCACCAGGCTATTTCACTTTCCTTTCTGTTACTGTGATAAAGAACTCCCACCAAAAATCCACTTGGGAAAGAAGCCATTTATTCAGCTCACCATTTCAAGTTAACAGTCCATCACGGAGGGAAAATCGAGGTAGGAATTCAAAGCAGCTAGTCACAGAAGAGCCACAACAAAGGAACGAGAACAAGGAGAAATGAATGTGGTCCTGCTTTGCTGCACTCAGTTCATTTTCTCCTGGCTTACATAGTTCAGGAACTGCTGCAGAGGTGCCATGCATAGTGTACTGAGTTCTCCTCTATCGATTACCAAGGCAACCACCCTCAGGCCACCCTGATGGAGACAAT
Organism: Mus pahari; assembly: GCF_900095145.1. NCBI lineage: Eukaryota > Metazoa > Chordata > Mammalia > Rodentia > Muridae > Mus > Mus pahari. The sequence continues at coordinate 2,393,489 of NC_034601.1, read as the reverse complement.
TTCTCAGTTGAGGCTCTCTTCTCAGGTAACTCTAGGTTGTGGCAATTTGACAGTTAATTATATGCTGTACACTTATTGTATCCGTGTGCTTGTATGTGTATCTATTTATATGTGCATAATGTGTGTGAAGATGTCAAATGGTAACTTGTGTTAATAGGTTTTCTTCTTCTAATATGTGGGTTCTAGGATTTGAACTCAAAACATCAGGCTTGAGACAGGAAGTGCCTGTTCATGTTGAGCCATCTCACTGGCCCACAAGTTGGCAATGGATGTCTACTAACAACCTGTCTACATTTTGATAACTCAAGTTATATGGTCCAAAGGGAAATTCCTGTCATTTAGGTAGCCACAAGGAGGCACCTCCTGCGTGACTATTACCTGTTACATGTAGTAAATAAATTATTTATAATCCTTGCAATAACCTTCTAAGCCAAGTAGTGATATCTTCTAATATTAAGGAAGAAAAGGCGTTTCTGGGGCTTGAAGGAGATCATTCAAGGCAACCAGCTGCAAGAGCCAGCATTGATTTGAACCAAGGTTGCAGTGCAAGAACGTATCAACATCTGTGTCAAGATCTCTGAACTTTTCCCAAGCTATTGACACTGCATTTGTCCCTGGCTGAGAACATGTCTTTAATGATACATGGAAGGCACAAGGAGCCCTGACATTCAAAGCTGTTTGCAGAAGAAACAGAAGCAGAGGTGGGGATTAAAAGTGGATGGCCATGACTTTGATGTGGGTGGAAACTGCCCACAGTGACTAAAGCTCTTTTGAATTATTTAGACTTTTGCTTTGAGACCCATTTCAGCCTTCCCCTGGAAATGAGACCTCACAGGAGTATTTGTTATCAGTGCCAAGATGATGTGTAATTAATAATTTGATGCAGTGTGCTCACCTGCCTCGATGTTGACTATAAAGATATTATCTTGGCATGAAATAAATAACATGCTGCTGACTGTGTGTTAGCCCACTTTTAGAAAAGAAGCTACAATTTATGTAATAATAGAACCGGTGATTTTTTGCCATGTTACATGTTGGGTGAGCTGGCCATTTATGTGGATAAGAGGCTTCTTGGTAGGATCTGAGTCTACAATGCAAGAGAGCATAAAGGAGGAACAGAAATGAGCGGGAAGTCTGTCTGCATCAGCCCCTCTCCCCATGCTTTCCAGCAGGCTCTGCTGTCTCTTCTTGGCTATGGTGACAAAGATTGGACAAAGATTAATGAGCTCATACTTGGGGACCAGAAAAAAAAAACAGAATGGAGATTCAATCTACAGTCATGGCCATTTACATCCTAAAAAGAAAACCTCCCAGTAGGAAGAAAAAGTGGAGCTATTTTGCATTTTAGAACACAGGCAGGTGGCAAAGGACCAACCAGATCCTTCAATCACAACTAGCAGGCAGGCTAGGAACCGTGGGGGCTGGAAAAGGTTGAGTGTATGTAGAAATCAGAGATTCTAGGTGCTAGTCTTTCAAGCCTTAGCAATATGAAGACAGTTTCCCTGAGCCAGCCCATGCCTGATCTACCTTACTCACTGGCACAATACACTGGAACCCCTAATCAGTCTGAAGCATTCTCACTGTGGTCCTTCTTGTCTGTCTTTTCAGTAGTTTTGCCAGTAGGTGATGCAGAATTTAGAAACCTTTTTAAAAATTTTTTTAGTTGGTGTGTGTATGTGTGTTTCTGCACACACACACACACACACACACACACACACACACACACACTGCCTTTGGAGACCAGAGTAAGGAGCAAGAATCCTTGCATTTGAAGTTACAGGTAGTTTTGAGGGTCCTGACACAGATTCTGGACATGGAAATCATGAGCTCTGCAAAAGCAGGAAGCACTCTTGACCTCGGAGGCATCTCTCCAGCACTGAATTCTTTCTCTACATTGCTCCTTCCAACTTCAGTTTCCGTTACCCTAATTGCTTAGAACCACAAGCACCATTTGGAATCTTGGAATATGTGTTTCTATGTAAAATGTACCTTTAGATAGTATAATATATGTCTTTCTGTAACATTTACCTTTGCATAATATATATCTTTATATGTGGATGCATCTTGAATGGACACTCAGCCTGGACAAAACATTCAGTTATGTTTCTCTGCTTCTGTATCCAGCCTGAAGTTAATGGCATGTATATTTCCAGAGCACCTGCATTTTGGCTGCAGCCCGTTGTTGGAGAAACAGCTGTAACCTGTGTATCAAAACAGTTAGTGCTCAAAACAGTTCTCCCTTTGCTGAATTTCAGAATCTGGGTTTGGAGATGCTTGAGCACTATCTGACATTCCAAATGAGCAACCTCACTCCTCACCCTCCCGACTGCCGGATTTTGATCTCCTCCTTCCTTGGCTCTCCTCTGGAAGGACTGAGAAAGATCTGCCATGTAAATTAGAAGTTCCCGAGGCTCCCTCACCTCTCTCAGACACATGCTACATGGCTGCATATTTCTTTGTAAGTCCTTGATTCTGCAGCATCCCCCTAGGCCCCTAGTTTATGTATCCGGTGGGAGGGTAATAAACATACAAGCTATTTGGGAGCATATCTGTTTTCACCCCATTTCACAAAGTGCAGTTAATAAGCCTTTAATGAAGGAATGGTATGTTCTCCGTGCCTCTGTATAAAATCCAAACAGAGTCAAAACACCTCCACAATGACCCAGTGCAAGTGCCATGCAACTGAATACTGATGACTGAGCCAGGGAAGGCATCTCCTCTCCTAGCAGAGACTCCAAGGTCAGGGCCATTGTGCCTCATGACTGCTCTTTTAATGTGGTGGTGGAAAAGAAGAAAGGGACAGCATTGGCTGTTAAGACTACAACCCACTTGTTCTAACACAAAAGCAAACCCACTGACCTAGAAAAATACCTCGGTAGGTAAAATGCTTTCCACACAAACATGAGGACTTTAGTTCAATCCCTGGAACTCATGCACAAAGCAAGGCAGGTGATACGTGCTTGTATTTGGGTGCTGGGATGCAAGGACCAGAAGACCCTGGGGGTGGTTAGTTAGCCAGTTTAGCCAAACCAGTGAGTCCCAGATTTCACAAGAAACTCTGTTTCAAAAAGAAACTGACAAAGACAAATATGGATGGCTACTGAGAAGCACATCTGAGGTTGACCTCTGACCTGCACATCAATGAATGCACATCCACATATGTACCTGTAAAGACATGGGCAACCACCCCATCCATAGGTAATACAGCAACAGTACACCACTGCCACCATAAAAGAAGCTGCAGAGAACTGTCACTCTTTTTCCTGTCACGTAGGTGGCAGAGTGTCACTCAGTGAATGGAAGGAATCAAGTCCCAACTCTGTCACACACCCACCTGCTGTTGTGTGAGCCAAATGCCAGAAGTGGTGGCATGCTACACTGATGCAGATAATGGACGTTAGGGTCTCATTACCACCGTGACTCTTACAAATATTGGCAGTGTACCAACAAGCCGATCTAGTATTTGTTTTAGGTACAGGTGTGAACTGATGGCGAATTGATTTCTGAACAAGGCCCAGAGAGGTCCCAATGGTGTAGGCAGAGAGAGCTAGCAAACTGATTAATGTCAGTGCCATTAGCCAAGCTAAAGAATGAGAAGAGATAAAAACCACAAGCAGAATTACGTTTTCTAGCTGCTAAGTAGATAATAGGAATAATGAGACCGAGTGATCGCCAACTCACCATTTGCACGCCAGCAGCCTCAATGGTGTGCAAGTCTGATTTTAAGCCACTGCTCTTTACAGAATGGCATGTAAAACAAGCCAGGCGGGAGGAACGCTCTCCCTCTCCATCCCAGCCCAGACACACATACCCCGCTGAGATCACAAGGATGGGCTTTCTGCCTTGCAGCCATGAGCTTGGAAAAACCTTCACTTTCTCTTTCCCTCCAAGCAAGGACTCCAGGAACAGAGCTAGGTTTGCACTAGACAGCAGAAAATTTCGAAAATAAATTAAAAACACCATTGCAGGTAATTTGGCCACATCTTTGCTACTCACTGTCAATCCATGGGGCTCATCAGGCATTTGCAACTTCTAATTAGATGGCTGGAGATGAGAAAGAAAGATAGACAGGAGAGAAAGGGACATAGATGGTGCCAGGAGGGTCTGGTTACTCTAGGAAGCTCTCTGTCACGGCTGCTCTGAGTGAAGAAGGAGAAACACTGAATTTATCCTCTTTATTCTTTGACCCATTCGCCTTCTAGAAGGTACTGTCAGTGGCTCGTCACATTTTTGACACCAGTAACATATGTGTTCTATCTAAAGCTCAACTAGAAGAAAATCAGGATGAAAATGGACTCCTGATCATTATGTCTCCATTCACTGCAGACTTCTCCAAGGAACTGAGGTGACACAGAAAATAGAACATTTAACCTAGCCTCTCGATAGAATACCATACTTCACAGTATGGATTTTAGAGCAGGTCAGCAATCTCTCTCTCTCTCTCTCTCTCTCTCTCTCTCTCTCTCTCTCTCTCTCTCTCTCTCTCTC
>NC_034601.1:2385714-2388981 GCF_900095145.1 Mus pahari | reverse complement strand
TCTCTCTCTCTCTCTTTCTCCTGCCCACCCCTGTGTGTGTGTGTGTGTGTGTGTGTGTGTGTGTGTGTGTGTGTGTGTGTGTGTAGGTGCACATGTGTGTACATTGTCATGGAGGCCAGAAATCAACCTCAGATCTCTTTCTCAGGAGACATTCATCTTATTTCCTGGGACAGTATCTTCTATTGGCCTAGAACTAATTCACCAATTAGGCTAGACTGGCAGGCCATTGAGTGCCATGGATACTCCTGTTTCTGCCTCCCCAATGTCGAGATAATAATCACACTAGTGGATTTTAGCGATCAAATCCAGGTCTTCATGCTTGCATGCCAAGCACTTCCCCAATGAGCCATCCTTCCCTTTCTTTAGTGGTGTACGTATGTGTAGATGTGAAAGTGTGTGCAGCTATGCATGTATGTGTGCATGAGCCAAAGTCAACACCGGCATCCCTCTGCGTTCCATGCTATGTTGTGAGTGATGGGCTCTCAGTGGCCTAGAACTCACCAAGTAGGCTCAGCTGGCTAAATAGTGAGCCTGTCCCTGCCTCTCGAGCTCCGGGATTACAGGTACACACCCCAGTGGTCTCTGTGGGTTTGAGGAACCCACATTTAGGGGCACATGACTGCAAGAAATGCAAGGTGATTATGGAGAGGGTTGTCCCCTGAGATTCCCATAGGACATTCTTAACCTCTCCAAGCACAGGTTCTGTGGCCTGGGACTGAGTTCCTGGTTCTGTCTCTTATATGTAACTGGGATTAGCAGGTCAGAGTGATTCACCAGGAAGAATATGTGTAAAATGCTAAATGAAGGACTTGGAAAGTAACAGCTGCTCATCGTGGCACCTCGTCAGAGCAGAAAGCTACCATTTCTTGATCTCAAGACTTGAGACTGACAGGCATCAGACAAAATTTTGAAGTCCTTTAAGAGAAGGGCAAGAGTGACAAAGTGCCCTGAAAGCACAGCCTAAGGTGTCCTTTGCTGACCAGAAAAAGGAGGCTGAAGTCACCTTGTTAAATTCCCCCTTCTACTTTTTGATTACCACAGGTCCATCTGTCTCAGACATCAGTGGGCTCATTTCCACACAAGCTGGGCTTCCTCCCAAGAACTAGTCGATTCTTGTGAATTCAGATGAAGATGGCTTCTCCAAAAGTTAAAACCCAAGGGCGACACCTTGATTTAGAACTTTCACTTCATAGCTAAGGTTATTTCCCAACTCTGAAGCAGTTAATAACTTACTATGGCTTCGTAGACCACCCATCCCTGAGCGCGATCATTAATGCCTGCCCCTTTCCTGTCCCCTTACCCCTCAGGGCCCAATTTCTTCATGCTTGCTTTCCATTCAAGCCAGGCAAGAGGCAGAGTAGCTTCATCAAATGGTACAGGCTCAGATCTAAACTGGTTCCTAGGAGGCCTTGAAATCATGAGCAAATTATTAACCACTGGCACTTTGCACTGGGGATGTAGCTCAGTGGTTATGTCTTTTAAGAAAATGTACAAGGCCTCAAGTTCAGTCCTCATTATGACCCCTCCCCAAATCCTCCTTTTCTTAAAGGTTTCCCATTGGGGAATCAGTGAGAAAGCATGGAAAGCATCTATATTTTCCTTGGAAGTATCTCTGAGATATTACTTTGCAACTGCTGTCACTGGGAAAATGTTAGTACCAGGAGCATCACCAGAAAAGCAGCAATACACAAGTCCCACATCAACCCATTCATTCCCTTCGCTCTGCTCCTATGGTCTTACTCTACTATGAATTCAAAACAAACTACGGAAGAAACAACCTCTCTGAAGTCCACTTTCCTCATCTATAACTGGATCTCATACCCAGTTGGATGACAGCTCTTTTGTCCCAGCACTTGGGACAGAGAAAGCATCTTTTAAAAAGGCTCAACTCTGTATTAATATAATCTATACCTCTCCACAAGTACCTATATATGATTCCCAGGAAACACGTTTGTTCTGTAAACTTTAGCCTGCAGCCTTCCTGTCTTGGGTTGAGGGGAAATATTCATATTATTGCCCATCTGTAGGATGTCTCAATGAGAGCAAGGTCCTGGGTGTACATGCCAAAAGCATAATAAGACTCAAGAGAAAAAGGGATAGCCTCATGCTTCACCCCTGGTCTGTTCTGCGTTTTTCTGTTCAAGTGTGGATATTGCGCCAGAGCCCTTAAGACTAACCTGGCCTGGATATCAGCCAACAAGGAAACATTAACCACCACATTCCCAAGCCTCCATAAGTTCTGGCAGTGAATTTTGATTGTATAATTTTCCTATCAGAATTTCCTTTAGCTATTTCCCCGGTTTGGAGTCTAAATAATATCATGGCCCTTTTCTGAATTTGCATCACAGAAGTGTATGTCTGTCCATCACCTGTGGATGCTACCAGGAGACAAGCCACGGAAACTTAACACCTTTAATCTCTACTCATAAAGCAATCTTCCCCCCTCCCTTTTCCCTCCTCTTCCCTCCTCTCTCCTTCCCTCTCCTTCCATTCCTTTCTCTTAATCTGCTCCCACTCCCACCGCCAACTTTTCTCCAATCTGTTTCCATCTTTCTCCTACTAACACTACCAGAAATAAATGCTACAGACAAGCAGTGGGTGAGCTGAAAGATATGAAAAGATAAAGAGAGGAGAGAGAGAGAGAGAGAGAGAGAGAGAGAGAGAGAGAGAGAGAGAGAGAGAGAGAGAGAGAGACCGAGACCAGAAAGGCAGCCCCAGATGTGATGAGAACAGAGTTGAAGGGAAGCTACCATGCCTATACTCTGGGACATCGTGGCTTATAGTGTTCATGCTGTGGAATGAGAGACTGGCTTTGGAAAAATGCCAGGTTGAAATTTGTCTCCGGTGTTATAGTATCTTTCCCATCCCTGCTCCATATTTTTCCTTTTGTGTCCTATCAGGCCATTCTGAGACTCACTTTATTCCCACCTCCCAAAAATGAAACCCTAGGTTTCTTTTTAAATGTTTTCACATTTTTATCCTTTCTGTCCTTATTTCTAACCTACATAGGGTAGTTTTATATAATATCTTCCATCCTCGCTCCTGTTTCTAGCACCTTCCAATTTAATAACTTCTGCAAATTTCATTAGCATGCAATTTACTTTCCCTTCCAGATCATTAAAACAATCAACATGAACAACCTCACCTAGACCAAGCTATTATGAATCTCTCTTCCTCTTTGCCCAGATGGCGGCCAAGTGGGAACATCACCATTTATCATTATCTTTTGTTTATAATCTCTCAGCCAGGTTTCACCTAAGCGGATTA